>NW_026698087.1:0-174668 GCF_030435755.1 Ochotona princeps
TCGGTGACCCTCGCCTTGGCTGCCAGGGGTCTGCAGGAGCTGCGGCTAGGGGATGGGATTGGGCGTGGCTTGGCTGGAGTGCCCAGGCACAAGTGAAGAGGAGGGTCCACGGCATGGCTGGAGACCCTGGACTCGGCTGCTAGGGGGTCTCCAGCAGTGGAGGCAACCCTCCACGCGGACCCCGGGGGTCTCCTGCAGCTGAGGCAACCCATGCCATGGCTGCCTGGGGGTCTCCAGGAGCAGCAGCGGCGACCCTTGCCTCTGCTCCCGTGTGTATCCAGCAGCATCGGCAACCCTCGCCTCGGCTTCCGTGGGTATCCAGCAGCACAGAGACTCTCGCCAGGGCTCCCAGGGGCCTCCAGTAGCCGCGGTTCCTGGAGGGGAGGGGGCGCGGCGCGGCTGGCGACCCTCACCCTGCCGCGAGGGGATCTCCAGCAGCAGCGGCTACCGTCACTTCGCCTGCTGGGGTCTCCAGCCGCGAGGCGAGGCGAGTTGAAGAGGTGCGGTGCAGCTGGAAAGGCCAGGTGCAAGGGAAGGGATGGGGACCTGGCACAGCGGAAGACACTCGCCACGGCTTCCGGTGGTCTCCAGCAGCAGCGAGCCTCGCTGCTGCTGCTGCCAGTGGTCTCCAGCAGCGGCGGCGAGCTGAAGAGATGGGGCGCAGCACGGCTTGTAAGGCCTGGAGCAAGGGAAGGGGAGGGAGGGCGGCATGGCTTGTGACCCTCCCAGCACTGCAAAGGGAACTCCAGCAGCAGCAGCAGATACCTGCTCCGCTGCACCGGGGGTGAGTGTGTCTCCATCACCGTCTGCGCCCCTCGCCTCGGCTGGTAGGGATCTCCAACAGTGGCGGCGACCCTCGCCTCGGCTTGCAGGGGTCTGCAGCTGCAGAGACTGGAGGGGGGGGCGCGGCACGGCTGGAGAGTCCAGGCACAAGGGTAGTGGAGATGGAGCAGCATGCCTACAGCCCATAGCTGCGCCACAAGGGGATCTCCAGGGGAATTGGCGATCTTGGCCTCGGATGCTGGGGGTCTCCAGCCGCGGCGGCGACCCTCGCCTTGGCGCTGGGAGTCTCCAGCAGCCGCGGTGAACATCGCCTTGGCTGCCTAAGGTCTCCAGCAGCTGCGACTAGGGGAGGGGAGGGGAGGGGCAAGGCTGGAGTGCCCAGGCACAAGTGAAGGGGAGGGGTCACGGCATGGCTGGAGCCCCTGGCCTCCGCTGCTAGGGGGTTTCCAGCAGTGGAGGCGACCCTCGCAGGGGGAGGGGGGGTGGGGGTCTCCAGCAGGAGCGGCGACCCTCGCCTTGGCTGCCAGGGGTCTGCAGGAGCTGCGGCTAGGGGATGGGATTGGGCGTGGCTTGGCGGGAGTGCCCAGGCACAAGTGAAGAGGAGGGTCCAGGGCATGGCTGGAGACCCTGGTCTTGGCTGATAGGGGGTCTCAGCAGTGGAGGCGACCCTCGCCGGGGGGGGGTTGTGGGTCTCCAGCAGGAGCGACGACCCTCACCCGGGGTGGGGTGTTGGGGTCTCCAGCAGCCGCGGTGAACATCGTCTTGGCTGCCGGGGGTCTCCAGCAGCTGCGACTAGGGGAGGGGAGGGGAGGGGCACGGCTGGAGTGCCCAGGCACAAGTGAAGGGGAGGGGCCACGGCATGGCTGGAGACCCTGGCCTTGGCTGATAGGGGGTCTCAGCATGGAGCAGCAATGGAGTGTGACCCTCGACGTGGACCCCGGGGGTCTCCTGCAGCTGAGACGACCCAGGCCACGGCTGCCTGCGGATTTCCATCAGCAGCAGCAACTCTTGCCTCAGGTGCTGGGGGTCACCAGCCGAAGCAGCGAACCTCGCTTCGGCTGCCAGGGGTCTCCAGCAGCTGTGGCTAGGGGAGGCGAGGTGGCGCGGCACGGCTGGAGAGCTCAGGTGCAAGTGAAGGGGAGGGGCCACGGCATGGCTGGAGACCCTGGCCTCGGCTGCTAGGGGGTTTCCAGCAGTGTAGGCGAGCCTCGCCGGGGGAGGGGGGTGGGGGTCTCCAGCAGGAGCGGTGACCCTCGCCTTGGCTGCCAGGGGTCTGCAGGAGCTGCGGCTAGGGGATGGGATTGGGCGTGGCTTGGCTGGAGTGCCCAGGCACAAGTGAAGAGGAGGGTCCACGGCATGGCTGGAGACCCTGGACTCGGCTGCTAGGGGGTCTCCAGCAGTGGAGGCAACCCTCCACGCGGACCCCGGGGGTCTCCTGCAGCTGAGGCAACCCATGCCATGGCTGCCTGGGGGTCTCCAGGAGCAGCAGCGGCGACCCTTGCCTCTGCTCCCGTGTATATCCAGCAGCATCGGCAACCCTCGCCTCGGCTTCCGTGGGTATCCAGCAGCACAGAGACTCTCGCCAGGGCTCCCAGGGGCCTCCAGTAGCCGCGGTTCCTGGAGGGGAGGGGGCGCGGCGCGGCTGGCGACCCTCACCCTGCCGCGAGGGGATCTCCAGCAGCAGCGGCTACCGTCACTTCGCCTGCTGGGGTCTCCAGCCGCGAGGCGAGGCGAGTTGAAGAGGTGCGGTGCAGCTGGAAAGGCCAGGTGCAAGGGAAGGGATGGGGACCTGGCACAGCGGAAGACACTCGCCACGGCTTCCGGTGGTCTCCAGCAGCAGCGAGCCTCGCTGCTGCTGCTGCCAGTGGTCTCCAGCAGCGGCGGCGAGCTGAAGAGATGGGGCGCAGCACGGCTTGTAAGGCCTGGAGCAAGGGAAGTGGAGGGAGGGCGGCATGGCTTGAGACCCTCCCAGCACTGCAAAGGGAACTCCAGCAGCAGCAGAGACCTGCTCCACTGCACGGGGGAGGGTCTCCATCACCGTCTGCGACCCTCGCCTCGGCTGGTAGGGATCTCCAACAGTGGCGGCGACCCTCGCCTTGGCTGCCAGGGGTCTGCAGGAGCTGCGGCTAGGGGAGGGGAGGGGGCGCGTCACGGCTACTGGAGAGTGCAGGCACAAGGGTAGTGGAGGCGGAGCAGCATGCCTACAGCCCTTAGCTGTGCAACAACGGGATCTCCAGGGGAATTGGCGACCTTGGCCTCAGATCCTGGGGATCTCCAGCCGCAGCGGCGACCCTCGCCTTGGTGCTGGGAGTCTCCAGCAGCCGCGGTGACCCTCGCCTTGGCTGCCTAAGGTCTGCAGGAGCTGCGGCTAGGGGAGGGGATTGGGCGTGGCATGGCAGCAGTGCCCAGGCACAAGTGAAGTGGAGGAGCCACGGCATGGCTGGAGACCCTGGCCTTGGCTGATAGAGTGTCTAGCAGTGGAGGCGACCCTCGCCCGGGGGTGTTGGGGATCTCCAGCAGCAGTGGAGGCGACCCTCGCCGGGGGGGGGTGGGGGTCTCCAGCAGCCGCGGTGAACATTGTCTTGGCTGCGGGGGGTCTCCAGCAGCTGCGACTAGGGGAGGGGAGGGGAGGGGAGGGGCAAGGCTGGAGTGCCCAGGCACAAGTGAAGGGGAGGGGCCACGGCATGGCTGGAGACCCTGGCCTTGGCTGATAGGGGGTCTCCAGCAGTGGAGGCGACCCATGCCATGGCTGCCTGGGGGTCTCCAGGAGCAGCAGCGCCGACCCTCGCCTCTGCTCCCGTGGGTATCCAGCAGCATCGGCAACCCTCGCCTCGGCTTCCGTGGGTATCCAGCAGCACAGAGACTCTCGCCAGGGCTCCCAGGGGCCTCCAGCAGCCGCGGTTCCCGGAGGGGAAGGGGCGCGGCGCGGCTGGCGACCCTCACCCTGCCGCGAGGGGATCTCCAGCAGCAGCGGCTACCCTCACTTCGCCTGCTGGGGGTCTCCAGCCGCGAGGCGAGGCGAGTTGAAGAGGTGCGGTGCAGCTGGAAAGCCCAGGTGCAAGGGAAGGGGAGGGGCCCTGGCACAGCGGAAGACACTCGCCACGGCTTCCGGTGGTCTCCAGCAGCGGCGGCGAGCTGAAGAGATGGGGCGCAGCACGGCTTGTAAGGCCTGGAGCAAGGGAAGGGGAGGGAGGGCGGCATGGCTTGAGACCCTCCCAGCACTGCAAAGGGAACTCCAGCAGCAGCAGAGACCTGCACCGCTGCATCGGGGGTGGGGGGGTCTCCATCACCGTCTGCGCCCCTCGCCTCGGCTGGTAGGGATCTCCAACAGTGGCGGCGACCCTCGCCTCGGCTTGCAGGGGTCTGCAGCTGCAGAGACGGGGGGGGGGCGCGGCACGGCAGGAGAGTCCAGGCACAAGGGTAGTGGAGGCGGAGCAGCATGCCTACAGCCCATAGCTGCGCCACAAGGGGATCTCCAGGGGAATTGGCGATCTTGGCCTCTGATGCTGGGGGTCTCCAGCCGCGGCGGCGACCCTCGCCTTGGTGCTGGGAGTCTCCATCAGCCGCGGTGACCCTCGCCTTGGCTGCCGGGGATCTGCAGGAGCTGCGGCTAGGGGAGGGGATTGGGCGTGGCATGGCAGGAGTGCCCAGGCACAAGTGAAGTGGAGGGTCCACGGCATGGCTGGAGACCCTGGCCTTGGCTGATAGAGGGTCTAGCAGTGGAGGCGACCCTCGCTGGGGGGGTTGGGGTCTCCAGCAGCCGCGGTGAACATCGTCTTGGCTGCCGGGGGTCTCCAGCAGCTGCGACTAGGGGAGGGGAGGGGAGGGGCACGGCTGGAGTGCCCAGGCACAAGTGAAGGGGAGGGGCCACGGCATGGCTGGAGACTCTGGCCTTGGCTGATAGGGGGTCTCCAGCAGTGGAGGCGACCCTCCACGCGGACCCCGGGGGTCTACAGCAGCTGAGGCAACCCATGCCATGGCTGCCTGGGGGTCTCCAGGAGCAGCAGTGGCGACCCTCGCCTCTGCTCCCGTGTGTATCCAGCAGCAGCCGCAACCCTCGCCTCGGCTTCCGTGGGTATCCAGCAGCACAGAGACTCTCGCCAGGGCTCCCAGGGGCCTCCAGCAGCCGCGGTTCCCGGAGGGGAGGGGGCGCGGCGCGGCTGGCGACCCTCACCCTGCCGCGAGGGGATCTCCAGCAGCAGCGGCTACCCTCACTTCGCCTACTGGGGGTCTCCAGCCGCGAGGCGAGGCGAGTTGAAGAGGTGCGGTGCAGCTGGAAAGCCCAGATGCAAGGGAAGGGAAGGGGCCCTGGCACAGCGGAAGACACTCGCCACGGCTTCCGGTGGTCTCCAGCAGCGGCGGCGAGCTGAAGAGATGGGGCGCAGCACGGCTTGTAAGGCCTGGAGCAAGGGAAGGGGAGGGAGGGCGGCATGGCTTGTGACCCTCCCAGCACTGCAAAGGGAACTCCAGCAGCAGCAGCAGATACCTGCTCCGCTGCACCGGGGGTGAGTGTGTCTCCATCACCGTCTGCGCCCCTCGCCTCGGCTGGTAGGGATCTCCAACAGTGGCGGCGACCCTCGCCTCGGCTTGCAGGGGTCTGCAGCTGCAGAGACGGGAGGGGGGGGGCGCGGCACGGCTGGAGAGTCCAGGCACAAGGGTAGCGGAGGCGGAGCAGCATGCCTACAGCCCATAGCTGCGCCACAAGGGGATCTCCAGGGGAATTGGCGATCTTGGCCTCGGATGCTGGGGGTCTCCAGCCGTGGCGGCGACCCTCTCCTTGGCGCTGGGAGTCTCCAGCAGCCGCGGTGAACATCGCCTTGGCTGCCTAAGGTCTCCAGCAGCTGCGACTAGGGGAGGGGAGGGGAGGGGCAAGGCTGGAGTGCCCAGGCACAAGTGAAGGGGAGGGGTCACGGCATGGCTGGAGCCCCTGGCCTCCGCTGCTAGGGGTTTTCCAGCAGTGGAGGCGACCCTCGCCGCGGGAGGGGGGTGGGGGTCTCCAGCAGGAGCGGCGACCCTCGCCTTGGCTGCCAGGGGTCTGCAGGAGCTGCGGCTAGGGGATGGGATTGGGCGTGGCTTGGCGGGAGTGCCCAGGCACAAGTGAAGAGGAGGGTCCAGGGCATGGCTGGAGACCCTGGTCTTGGCTGATAGGGGGTCTCAGCAGTGGAGGCGACCCTCGCCGGGGGGGGTTGTGGGTCTCCAGCAGGAGCGACGACCCTCACCCGGGGTGGGGTGTTGGGGTCTCCAGCAGCCGCGGTGAACATCGTCTTGGCTGCCGGGGGTCTCCAGCAGCTGCGACTAGGGGAGGGGAGGGGAGGGGCACGGCTGGAGTGCCCAGGCACAAGTGAAGGGGAGGGGCCACGGCATGGCTGGAGACCCTGGCCTTGGCTGATAGGGGGTCTCCAGCAGTGGAGGCGACCCTCGACGTGGACCCCGGGGGTCTCCTGCAGCTGAGGCGACCCAGGCCACGGCTGCCTGCGGATTTCCATCAGCAGCAGCAACTCTTGCCTCAGGTGCTGGGGGTCACCAGCCGAAGCAGCGAACCTCGCTTCGGCTGCCAGGGGTCTCCAGCAGCTGTGGCTAGGGGAGGCGAGGTGGCGCGGCACGGCTGGAGAGCTCAGGTGCAAGTGAAGGGGAGGGGCCACGGCATGGCTGGAGACCCTGGCCTCGGCTGCTAGGGGGTTTCCAGCAGTGTAGGCGAGCCTCGCCGGGGGAGGGGGGTGGGGGTCTCCAGCAGGAGCGGTGACCCTCGCCTTGGCTGCCAGGGGTCTGCAGGAGCTGCGGCTAGGGGATGGGATTGGGCGTGGCTTGGCTGGAGTGCCCAGGCACAAGTGAAGAGGAGGGTCCACGGCATGGCTGGAGACCCTGGACTCGGCTGCTAGGGGGTCTCCAGCAGTGGAGGCAACCCTCCACGCGGACCCCGGGGGTCTCCTGCAGCTGAGGCAACCCATGCCATGGCTGCCTGGGGGTCTCCAGGAGCAGCAGCGGCGACCCTTGCCTCTGCTCCCGTGTGTATCCAGCAGCATCGGCAACCCTCGCCTCGGCTTCCGTGGGTATCCAGCAGCACAGAGACTCTCGCCAGGGCTCCCAGGGGCCTCCAGTAGCCGCGGTTCCTGGAGGGGAGGGGGCGCGGCGCGGCTGGCGACCCTCACCCTGCCGCGAGGGGATCTCCAGCAGCAGCGGCTACCGTCACTTCGCCTGCTGGGGTCTCCAGCCGCGAGGCGAGGCGAGTTGAAGAGGTGCGGTGCAGCTGGAAAGGCCAGGTGCAAGGGAAGGGATGGGGACCTGGCACAGCGGAAGACACTCGCCACGGCTTCCGGTGGTCTCCAGCAGCAGCGAGCCTCGCTGCTGCTGCTGCCAGTGGTCTCCAGCAGCGGCGGCGAGCTGAAGAGATGGGGCGCAGCACGGCTTGTAAGGCCTGGAGCAAGGGAAGGGGAGGGAGGGCGGCATGGCTTGTGACCCTCCCAGCACTGCAAAGGGAACTCCAGCAGCAGCAGCAGATACCTGCTCCGCTGCACCGGGGGTGAGTGTGTCTCCATCACCGTCTGCGCCCCTCGCCTCGGCTGGTAGGGATCTCCAACAGTGGCGGCGACCCTCGCCTCGGCTTGCAGGGGTCTGCAGCTGCAGAGACTGGAGGGGGGGGCGCGGCACGGCTGGAGAGTCCAGGCACAAGGGTAGTGGAGATGGAGCAGCATGCCTACAGCCCATAGCTGCGCCACAAGGGGATCTCCAGGGGAATTGGCGATCTTGGCCTCGGATGCTGGGGGTCTCCAGCCGCGGCGGCGACCCTCGCCTTGGCGCTGGGAGTCTCCAGCAGCCGCGGTGAACATCGCCTTGGCTGCCTAAGGTCTCCAGCAGCTGCGACTAGGGGAGGGGAGGGGAGGGGCAAGGCTGGAGTGCCCAGGCACAAGTGAAGGGGAGGGGTCACGGCATGGCTGGAGCCCCTGGCCTCCGCTGCTAGGGGGTTTCCAGCAGTGGAGGCGACCCTCGCAGGGGGAGGGGGGTGGGGGTCTCCAGCAGGAGCGGCGACCCTCGCCTTGGCTGCCAGGGGTCTGCAGGAGCTGCGGCTAGGGGATGGGATTGGGCGTGGCTTGGCGGGAGTGCCCAGGCACAAGTGAAGAGGAGGGTCCAGGGCATGGCTGGAGACCCTGGTCTTGGCTGATAGGGGGTCTCAGCAGTGGAGGCGACCCTCGCCGGGGGGGGGTTGTGGGTCTCCAGCAGGAGCGACGACCCTCACCCGGGGTGGGGTGTTGGGGTCTCCAGCAGCCGCGGTGAACATCGTCTTGGCTGCCGGGGGTCTCCAGCAGCTGCGACTAGGGGAGGGGAGGGGAGGGGCACGGCTGGAGTGCCCAGGCACAAGTGAAGGGGAGGGGCCACGGCATGGCTGGAGACCCTGGCCTTGGCTGATAGGGGGTCTCCAGCAGTGGAGGTGACCCTCGACGTGGACCCCGGGGGTCTCCTGCAGCTGAGACGACCCAGGCCACGGCTGCCTGCGGATTTCCATCAGCAGCAGCAACTCTTGCCTCAGGTGCTGGGGGTCACCAGCCGAAGCAGCGAACCTCGCTTCGGCTGCCAGGGGTCTCCAGCAGCTGTGGCTAGGGGAGGCGAGGTGGCGCGGCACGGCTGGAGAGCTCAGGTGCAAGTGAAGGGGAGGGGCCACGGCATGGCTGGAGACCCTGGCCTCGGCTGCTAGGGGGTTTCCAGCAGTGTAGGCGAGCCTCGCCGGGGGAGGGGGGTGGGGGTCTCCAGCAGGAGCGGTGACCCTCGCCTTGGCTGCCAGGGGTCTGCAGGAGCTGCGGCTAGGGGATGGGATTGGGCGTGGCTTGGCTGGAGTGCCCAGGCACAAGTGAAGAGGAGGGTCCACGGCATGGCTGGAGACCCTGGACTCGGCTGCTAGGGGGTCTCCAGCAGTGGAGGCAACCCTCCACGCGGACCCCGGGGGTCTCCTGCAGCTGAGGCAACCCATGCCATGGCTGCCTGGGGGTCTCCAGGAGCAGCAGCGGCGACCCTTGCCTCTGCTCCCGTGTATATCCAGCAGCATCGGCAACCCTCGCCTCGGCTTCCGTGGGTATCCAGCAGCACAGAGACTCTCGCCAGGGCTCCCAGGGGCCTCCAGTAGCCGCGGTTCCTGGAGGGGAGGGGGCGCGGCGCGGCTGGCGACCCTCACCCTGCCGCGAGGGGATCTCCAGCAGCAGCGGCTACCGTCACTTCGCCTGCTGGGGTCTCCAGCCGCGAGGCGAGGCGAGTTGAAGAGGTGCGGTGCAGCTGGAAAGGCCAGGTGCAAGGGAAGGGATGGGGACCTGGCACAGCGGAAGACACTCGCCACGGCTTCCGGTGGTCTCCAGCAGCAGCGAGCCTCGCTGCTGCTGCTGCCAGTGGTCTCCAGCAGCGGCGGCGAGCTGAAGAGATGGGGCGCAGCACGGCTTGTAAGGCCTGGAGCAAGGGAAGTGGAGGGAGGGCGGCATGGCTTGAGACCCTCCCAGCACTGCAAAGGGAACTCCAGCAGCAGCAGAGACCTGCTCCACTGCACGGGGGAGGGTCTCCATCACCGTCTGCGACCCTCGCCTCGGCTGGTAGGGATCTCCAACAGTGGCGGCGACCCTCGCCTTGGCTGCCAGGGGTCTGCAGGAGCTGCGGCTAGGGGAGGGGAGGGGGCGCGTCACGGCTACTGGAGAGTGCAGGCACAAGGGTAGTGGAGGCGGAGCAGCATGCCTACAGCCCTTAGCTGTGCAACAACGGGATCTCCAGGGGAATTGGCGACCTTGGCCTCAGATCCTGGGGATCTCCAGCCGCAGCGGCGACCCTCGCCTTGGTGCTGGGAGTCTCCAGCAGCCGCGGTGACCCTCGCCTTGGCTGCCTAAGGTCTGCAGGAGCTGCGGCTAGGGGAGGGGATTGGGCGTGGCATGGCAGCAGTGCCCAGGCACAAGTGAAGTGGAGGAGCCACGGCATGGCTGGAGACCCTGGCCTTGGCTGATAGAGTGTCTAGCAGTGGAGGCGACCCTCGCCCGGGGGTGTTGGGGATCTCCAGCAGCAGTGGAGGCGACCCTCGCCGGGGGGGGGTGGGGGTCTCCAGCAGCCGCGGTGAACATTGTCTTGGCTGCGGGGGGTCTCCAGCAGCTGCGACTAGGGGAGGGGAGGGGAGGGGAGGGGCAAGGCTGGAGTGCCCAGGCACAAGTGAAGGGGAGGGGCCACGGCATGGCTGGAGACCCTGGCCTTGGCTGATAGGGGGTCTCCAGCAGTGGAGGCGACCCATGCCATGGCTGCCTGGGGGTCTCCAGGAGCAGCAGCGCCGACCCTCGCCTCTGCTCCCGTGGGTATCCAGCAGCAGCGGCAACCCTCGCCTCGGCTTCCGTGGGTATCCAGCAGCACAGAGACTCTCGCCAGGGCTCCCAGGGGCCTCCAGCAGCCGCGGTTCCCGGAGGGGAAGGGGCGCGGCGCGGCTGGCGACCCTCACCCTGCCGCGAGGGGATCTCCAGCAGCAGCGGCTACCCTCACTTCGCCTGCTGGGGGTCTCCAGCCGCGAGGCGAGGCGAGTTGAAGAGGTGCGGTGCAGCTGGAAAGGCCAGGTGCAAGGGAAGGGGAGGGGCCCTGGCACAGCGGAAGACACTCGCCACGGCTTCCGGTGGTCTCCAGCAGCGGCGGCGAGCTGAAGAGATGGGGCGCAGCACGGCTTGTAAGGCCTGGAGCAAGGGAAGGGGAGGGAGGGCGGCATGGCTTGAGACCCTCCCAGCACTGCAAAGGGAACTCCAGCAGCAGCAGAGACCTGCACCGCTGCATCGGGGGTGGGGGGGTCTCCATCACCGTCTGCGCCCCTCGCCTCGGCTGGTAGGGATCTCCAACAGTGGCGGCGACCCTCGCCTCGGCTTGCAGGGGTCTGCAGCTGCAGAGACGGGGGGGGGGCGCGGCACGGCAGGAGAGTCCAGGCACAAGGGTAGTGGAGGCGGAGCAGCATGCCTACAGCCCATAGCTGCGCCACAAGGGGATCTCCAGGGGAATTGGCGATCTTGGCCTCGGATGCTGGGGGTCTCCAGCCGCGGCGGCGACCCTCGCCTTGGCGCTGGGAGTCTCCAGCAGCCGCGGTGAACATCGCCTTGGCTGCCTAAGGTCTCCAGCAGCTGCGACTAGGGGAGGGGAGGGGAGGGGCACAGCTGGAGTGCCCAGGCACAAGTGAAGGGGAGGGGTCACGGCATGGCTGGAGCCCCTGGCCTCCGCTGCTAGGGGGTTTCCAGCAGTGGAGGCGACCCTCGCCGGGGGAGGGGGGTGGGGGTCTCCAGCAGGAGCGGCGACCCTCGCCTTGGCTGCCAGGGGTCTGCAGGAGCTGCGCCTAGGGGATGGGATTGGGCGTGGCTTGGCTGGAGTGCCCAGGCACAAGTGAAGAGGAGGGTCCACGGCATGGCTGGAGACCCTGGTCTTGGCTGATAGGGGGTCTGAGCAGTGGAGGCGACCCTCGCCGGGGGGGGGTTGGGGGTCTCCAGCAGGAGCGACGACCCTCGCCCGGGGGGGGGTTTGGGGTCTCCAGCAGCCGCGGTGAACATCGTCTTGGCTGCCAGGGGTCTCCAGCAGCTGCGACTAGGGGAGGGGAGGGGAGGGGCACGGCTGGAGTGCCCAGGCACAAGTGAAGGGGAGGGGCCACGGCATGGCTGGAGACCCTGGTCTTGGCTGATAGGGGGTCTCCAGCAGTGGAGGCGACCCTCCACGCGGACCCCGGGGGTCTCCTGCAGCTGAGGCAACCCATGCCATGGCTGCCTGGGGGTCTCCAGGAGCAGCAGAGGCGACCCTCGCCTCTGCTCCCGTGTGTATCCAGCAGCAGCCGCAACCCTCGCCTCGGCTTCCGTGGGTATCCAGCAGCACAGAGACTCTCGCCAGGGCTCCCAGGGGCCTCCAGCAGCCGCGGGTCCCGGAGGGGAGGGGGCGCGGCGCGGCTGGCGACCCTCACCCTGCCGCGAGGGGATCTCCAGCAGCAGTGGCTACCCTCACTTCGCCTGCTGGGGGTCTCCAGCCGCGAGGCGAGGCGAGTTGAAGAGGTGCGGTGCAGCTGGAAAGCCCAGGTGCAAGGGAAGGGAAGGGGCCCTGGCACAGCGGAAGACACTCGCCACGGCTTCCGGTGGTCTCCAGCAGCGGCGGCGAGCTGAAGAGATGGGGCGCAGCACGGCTTGTAAGGCCTGGAGCAAGGGAAGGGGAGGGAGGGCGGCATGGCTTGAGACCCTCCCAGCACTGCAAAGGGAACTCCAGCAGCAGCAGAGACCTGCACCGCTGCACCGGGGGTGAGTGTGTCTCCATCACCGTCTGCGCCCCTCGCCTGGGCTGGTAGGGATCTCCAACAGTGGCGGCGACCCTCGCCTCGGCTTGCAGGGGTCTGCAGCTGCAGAGACGGGAGGGGGGGGCGCGGCACGGCTGGAGAGTCCAGGCACAAGGGTAGTGGAGGCGGAGCAGCATGCCTACAGCCCATAGCTGCGCCACAAGGGGATCTCCAGGGGAATTGGCGATCTTGGCCTGGGATGCTGGTGGTCTCCAGCCGCGGCGGCGACCCTCGCCTTGGCGCTGGGAGTCTCCAGCAGCCGCGGTGAACATCGCCTTGGCTGCCTAAGGTCTCCAGCAGCTGCGACTAGGGGAGGGGAGGGGAGGGGCACGGCTGGAGTGCCCAGGCACAAGTGAAGGGGAGGGGCCACGGCATGGCTGGAGACCCTGGTCTTGGCTGATAGGGGGTCTCCAGCAGTGGAGGCGACCCTCGACGTGGATCCCGGGGGTCTCCTGCAGCTGAGGCGACCCAGGCCACGGCTGCCTGCGGATTTCCATCAGCAGCAGAAACTCTCGCCTCAGGTGCTGGGGGTCACCAGCCGAAGCAGCGAACCTCGCTTCGGCTGCCAGGGGTCTCCAGCAGCGGCGGCGAGCTGAAGAGATGGGGCGCAGCACGGCTTGTAAGGCCTGGAGCAAGGGAAGGGGAGGGAGGGCGGCATGGCTTGAGACCCTCCCAGCACTGCAAAGGGAACTTCAGCAGCAGCAGAGACCTGCTCCACTGCACGGGGGAGGGTCTCCATCACCGTCTGCGCCCCTCGCCTCGGCTGGTAGGGATCTCCAACAGTGGCGGCGACCCTCGCCTTGGCTGCCAGGGGTCTGCAGGAGCTGCGGCTAGGGGAGAAGAGGGGGAGCGGCACGGCTACTGGAGAGTGCAGGCACAAGGGTAGTGGAGGCGGAGCAGCATTCCTACAGCCCTTAGCTGTGCCACAACGGGATCTCCAGGGGAATTGGCGACCCGCGCCTTGGTGCTGGGAGTCTCCAGCAGCCGCGGTGATCCTCGCCTTGGCTGCCTAAGGTCTGCCGGAGCTAGGGGAGGGGATTGGGCGTGGCATGGCAGCAGTGCCCAGGCACAAGTGAAGTGGAGGGGCCACGGCATGGCTGGAGACCCTGGCCTTGGCTGATAGAGGGTCTAGCAGTGGAGGCGACCCTCGCCGGGGGGTGTTGGGGATCTCCAGCAGCGGCGTCGACCCTCGCCGGGGGGGGGGTGGGGGTCTCCAGCAGCCACGGTGAACATCGTCTTGGCTGCCTAAGGTCTCCAGCAGCTGCGACTAGGGGAGGGGAGGGGAGGGGCACGGCTGGAGTGCCCAGGCGCAAGTGAAGGGGAGGGGCCACGGCATGGCTGGAGACCCTGGCCTCGGCTGCTAGGGGGTTTCCAGCAGTGGAGGCGACCCTCGCCAGGAGGGGGTTGGGTGCCTCCAGCAGGAGCGGCGACCCTCGCCTTGGCTGCCAGGGGTGTGCAGGAGCTGCGACTAGGGGAGGGGATTGGGCGTGGCTTGGCTGGAGTGCCCAGGCACAAGTGAAGGGGAGGGGCCACGGCAGGGCTGGAGACCCTGGACTTGGCTGCTAGTGGGTCTCCAGCAGTGGAGGCAACCCTCCACGCGGACCCCGGGGGTCTACAGCAGCTGAGGCATCCCATGCCATGGCTGCCTGGGGGTCTCCAGGAGCAGCAGCGGCGACCCTCCCCTCTGCTCCCGTGGGTATCCAGCAGCAGCGGCAACCCTCGCCTCGCCTTCCGTGGGTATCCAGCAGCACAGAGACTCTCGCCAGGGCTCCCAGTGGCCTCCAGCAGCCGCGGGTCCCGGAGGGGAGGGGGCGCGGCGCGGCTGGCGACCCTCACCCTGCCGCGAGGGGATCTCCAGCAACAGCGGCTACCCTCACTTCGCCTGCTGGGGGTCTCCAGCAGCGGCGGCGAGCTGAGGAGATGGGGCGCAGCATGGCTTGTAAGGCCTGGAGCAAGGGAAGGGGAGGGAGGGCGGCATGGCTTGAGACCCTCCCAGCACTGCAAAGGGAACTCCAGCAGCAGCAGAGACCTGCTCCGCTGCACCGGGGGTGGGGGGGTCTCCATCACCGTCTGCGACCCTCGCCTCGGCTGGTAGAGATCTCCAACAGTGGCTGCGACCCTCGCCTCGGCTTGCAGGGGTCTCCAGCAGCGGCAGAGACAGGAGGGAGGGGGCGCGGCACGGCTGGAGAGTCCAGGCACAAGGGTAGTGGAGGCGGAGCAACATGGCTACAGCCCATAGCTGCGCCACAAGGGGATCTCCAGGGGAATTGGGGATCTTGGCCTCGGGTGCTGGTTGTCTCCAGCCGCGGCGGAAAACCTCGCCTTGGCGCTGGGAGTCTGCAGCAGCCGCTCTGAACATCGCCTTGGCTGCCAGGGGTCTGCAAGAGCTGCGGCTAGGGGAGGTGATTGGGCGTGGCTTGGCTGGAGTGCCCAGGCAGAAGTGAAGGGGAGGGGTCATGGCAGGGCTGGAGCCCCTGGCCTCGGCTGCTAGGGGGTTTCCAGCAGTGGAGGCGACCCTCGCCGGGGGCGGTGTGGTGATCTCCAGCAGGAGCGGCGACCCTCGCCTTGGCTGCCAGGGGTCTGCAGGAGCTGCGGCTAGGCGAGGGGAGGGGGCGCGGCAAGGCTGGAGAGTCCAGGCACAAGGGTAGTGAGGCGGAGCGGCATGGCTACAGCCCATAGCTGCGCCACAAGGCGATCTCCAGGGGAATTGGCGACCTTGGCCTCGGGTGCTGGGGTTCTCCAGCAGCCGCGGTGACCCTCGCCTTGGCTGCCGGGGGTCTCTAGCAGCTGTGGCTAGGGGTGGGGAGGGGGCGGGGCACGGCTGGAGAGTCCAGGCAAAGGGTAGTGGAGGCGGAGCAGCATGCCTACAGCCTTTAGCTGTGCCACAACGGGATCTCCAGGGGAATTGGCGATCTTGGCCTCGGGTGCTGGCGATCTCCAGCCGCGGCGGCGACCCTCGCCTTGTTGCTGGGAGTCTCCAGCAGCCGCGGTGACCCTCGCCTTGGCCGCCGGGGGTCTGCAGGAGCTGCGGCTAGGGGAGGGGATTGGGCGTGGCATGGCAGGAGAGCTCAGGTGCAAGTGAAGGGGAGGGGCCACGGCATGGCTGGAGACCCTGGCCTCGGCTGCTAGGGGGTTTCCAGCAGTGGAGGCGACCCTCGCCGGGAGGGGGTTGGGTGTCTCCAGCAGGAGCGGCGACACTCGCCTTGGCTGCCAGGGGTCTGCAGGAGCTGCGACTAGGAGAGTAGAGGGGGCGCGTTATGGATGGAGTGCCCAGGCACAAGTGAAGGGGAGGGGTCACCGCAGGGTTGGAGACCCTGGCCTTGGCTGCTAGGGGGTTTCCAGCAGTGGAGGCGACCCTCGCCGGGGTGTGTGGGGGTCTCCAGCAGGAGCCACGACCCTCGCCGGGGGGGTGGGGGTGTCCAGTAGGAGCGGCGACCCTCGCCTTGGCTGCCAGGGTTCTGCAGGAGCTGCGGCTAGGGGAGGGGATTGGGCGAGGCTTGGCTGGAGTGCCCAGGCACAAGTGAAGGGGAGGGGCCACGGCAGAACTGAAGACCCTGGACTCGGCTGCTAGGGGGTCTCCAGCAGTGGAGGCAACCCTCCACGCGGACCCCGGGCGTCTACAGCAGCTGAGGCAACCCATGCCATGGCTGCCTGGGGGTCTCCAGGAGCAGCAGCGGCGACCCTCGCCTCTGCTCCCGTGGGTATCCAGCAGCAGCGGCAACCCTCGCCTCGGCTTCCGTGGGTATCCAGCAGCACAGAGACTCTCGCCAGGGCTCCCAGTGGCCTCCAGCAGCCGCGGTTCCCGGAGGGAATGGGGCAAGGCGCGGCTGGCGACCCTCACCCTGCCGCGAGGGGATCTCCAGCAGCAGCGGCTACCCTCACTTCGCCTGCTGGGGTCTCCAGCCGCGAGGCGAGGCGAGTTGAAGAGGCGCGGTGCAGCTGGAAAGGCCAGGTGCAAGGAAAGGGAAGGGGCCCTGGCACAGCGGAAGACACTCGCCACGGCTTCCGGTGGTCTCCAGCAGTAGCGAGCCTCGCTGCTGCTGCTGCCAGTGGTCTCCAGCAGCGGCGGCGAGCTGAAGAGATGGGGCGCAGCACGGCTTGTAAGGCCTGGAACAAGGGAAGGGAAGGGAAGGTAGGGCGGCATGGCTTGAGACCCTCCCAGCACTGCAAGGGAAACTGCAGCAGCAGCAGAGACCTGCTCCGCTGCACCGGGGGTGGGGGGGGTCTACATCACTGTCTGCGACCCTCGCCTCGGCTGGTAGGGATCTCCAACATTGGCGGCGACCCTCGCCTCGGCTTGCAGGGGTCTGCAGCGGCAGCGACGCGGGGGGGGGGGGGGGCGCGGCACGGCTGGAGAGTCCAGGCACAAGGGTAGTGGAGGCGGAGCAACATGGCTACAGCCCATAGCTGCGCCACAAGGGGATCTCCAGGGGAATTGGCGACCTTCGCCTTGGCGCTGGGAGTCTCCAGCAGCCGCGGTGAACATCGCCTTGGCGCCGGCGGTCTGCAGGAGCTGCGGCTAGGGGAGGGGATTGGGCGTGGCATGGGTGGAGTGCCCAGGCACAAGTGAAGGGGAGGGGCCACGGCATGGCTGGAGACCCTGGCCTTGGCTGTTAGGGGGTCTCAGCAGTGGAGGCGACGCTCGCCAGGGGGGGAGTGGGGGTCTTCAGCAGCCGCGGTGAACATCCTCTTGGCTGCCAGGGGTTCTCCAGCAGCTGCGACTAGGTAGGGGAGGGGAGGGGCACGCCTGGAGTGCCCAGGCGCAAATGAAGGGGAGGGGCCACGGCATGGCTGGAGACCCTGGCCTTAGCTGATAGGGTTTCTCAGCAGTGGAGGCGACCCTCGACGTGGACCCAGTGGGTCTCCAGCAGCTGAGGCAACCCACACCACTGCTGCCAGGGGGTCTCCATCAGCAGGGCGATTCTCGCCTCGGGTGCTGGGGGTCACCAGCCTCAGCAGCGAACCTCGCTTTGGCTGCAAGGGGTCTCCAACAGCTGCGTCTAGGGGAGTGGTTGGGGCGCGACAAGACTGGAGAGCCCAGGCACAAGTGAAGGGGAGGGGCCACGGCATGGATGGAGACCCTGCCCTCGGGTGCCGGGGGTCTCAGCAGCAGTGACGGCGACCCTCGCCAGGCTGCCGGGGGTCTCCAGCAGCGGTGGCAACACTCCCTTGGGCTGCCAGGAGTCTCCAGCAGCTGTGGCTAGGGGGAGAAGTGGGAGCCTAGGGGGCTGGAGAGCCCAGGCGCAAGGAAAGGTGAGGGCCACGGCATGGCTGGAGACCCTGGCCTCGGCTGCTAGGGGGTTTCCAGCAGTGGAGGCAACCCTCGATGGGGGGGTTGGGGGTCTCCAGCAGGAGCAGCGACCCTCGCCTTGGCTGCCAGGGGTCTGCAGGAGCTGCGGCTAGGGGAGGGGATTGGGCGTGTCTTGGCTGGAGTGCCCAGGCACAAGTGAAAGGGAGGGGCCACGGCAGGGCTGGAGACCCTGGACTCGGCTGCTAGGGGGTCTCCAGCAGTGGAGGCAACCCTCCACGCGGACCCCGGGGGTCTACAGCAGCTGAGGCAACCCATGCCATGGCTGCCTGGGGGTCTCCAGGAGCAGCAGCCGCAACCCTCGCCTCGGCTTCCGTGGGTATCCAGCAGCACAGAGACTCTCGCCAGGTCTCCCAGGGGCCTCCAGCAGCCGCGGTTCCCGGAGGGGAGGGGGCGCGGCGCGGCTGGTGACCCTCACCCTGCCGCGAGGGGATCTCCAGCAGCAGCGGCTACCCTCACTTCGCCTGCCGGGGGTCTCCAGCCGCGAGGCGAGGCGAGTTGAAGAGGCGCGGTGCAGCTGGAAAGCCCAGGTGCAAGGGAAGGGGAGGGGCCCTGGCACAGCGGAAGACACTCGCCGCGGCTTCCGGTGGTTTCCAGCAGCAGCAAGCCTCGCTGCTGCTGCTGCCAGTGGTCTCCAGCAGCGGCGGCGAGCTGAAGAGATGGGGCACAGCACGGCTTGTAAGGCCTGGAGCAAGGGAAGGGGAGGGAGGGCGGCATGCTGGAGACCCTGGCCTTGGCTGCTAGGGGGTCTCCAGCAGTGGAGGCGACCCTCGACGTGGACCCCGGGGGTCTCCTGCAGCTGAGGCGACCTACGCCACGGCTGCCTGCGGATCTCCATCAGCAGCAGCGACTCTCGCCTCAGGTCCTGGGGGTCACCAGTAGAAGCAGCGAACCTCGCTTCGGCTGCCAGGGGTCTCCAGCAGCTGCGGCTAGGGGAGGCGAGGTGGCAGGGCCCTTCTGGAGAGCTCAGGCGCAAGTGAAGGGCAGGGTCCACGGCATGGCTGGAGACCCTGGCCTCGGCTGCTATGGGATTTCCAGCAGTGGAGGCGACCCTCGCAAGGAGGGGGTTGGGTGTCTCCAGCAGGAGCGGCACACTCGCCTTGGCTGCCAGAGGTCTGCAGGAGCTGCGGCTAGGGGAGGGGATTGGGCGCGGTATGGATGGAGTGCCCAGGCACAAGTGAAGGGGAGGGGTAACGGCAGGGCTGGAGACCCTGGCCTTGGCTGCTAGGGGGTTTCCAGCAGTGGAGGTGACCCTCGCCGGGGCGGGTTGGGGGTCTCCAGCAGGAGCCACGACCCTCGCCGGGGGGGTGGGGGTGTCCAGTAGGAGCGGCGACCCTCGCCTTGGCTGCCAGGGGTCTGCAGGAGCTGCGGCTAGGGGAGGGGGATTGGGCGTGGCTTGGCTGGAGTGCCTAGGCACAAGTGAAGGGGAGGGGCCACGGCAGGGCTGGAGACCCTGGACTCGGCTGCTAGGGGTTCTCCAGCAGTGGAGGCAACCCTCCACGCGGACCCCGGGGGTCTACAGCAGCTGAGGCAACCCATGCCATGGCTGCCTGGGGGTCTCCAGGAGCAGCAGAGGCGACCCTCCCCTCTGCTCCCGTGGGTATCCAGCAGCAGCGGCAACTCTCGCCTCGCCTTCCGTGGGTATCCAGCAGCACAGAGACTCTGGCCAGGGCTCCCAGGGGCCTCCAGCAGCCGCGGGTCCCGGAGGGGAGGGGGCGTGGCGCGGCACGGCTGGCGACCCTCACCCTGCCGCGAGGGAATTTCCAGCAACAGCGGCTACCCTCACTTCGCCTGCTGGGGGTCTCCAGCCGCGAGGCGAGGCGAGTTGAAGAGGTGCGGTGCAGCTGGAAAGGCCAGGTGCAAGGAAAGGGAAGGGGCCCTGGCACAGCGGAAGACACTCGCCACGGCTTCCGGTGGTCTCCAGCAGTAGCGAGCCTCGCTGCTGCTGCTGCCAGTGGTCTCCAGCAGCGGCGGCGAGCTGAAGAGATGGGGCGCAGCGTGGCTGGTAAGGTCTGGAGCAAGGGAAGGAGAGGGAGGACAGCATGGCTTGAGACCCTCCCAGCACTGCAAGGGGAACTCCAGCAGCAGCAGAGACCTGCTCCACTGCACGGGGGGGGGGGGGTCTCCATCACCGTCTGCGACCCACGCCTCGGCTGGTAGGGATCTTCCATAGTGGCGGCGACCCTCGCCTCGGCTTGCAGGGTTCTCCAGCAGCAGCAGAGACGGGAGGGGAGGGGGCGCGGCACGGCTGGAGAGTCCAGGCACAAGGGTAGTGGAGGGGGAGCGGCATGGCTACAGCCCATAGGTGCGCCACAAGGGGATCTCCAGGGGAATTGGCGACCTTGGCCTCGGGTGCTGGGGTTCTCCAGCAGCCGCGGTGACCCTCGCCTTGGCTGCCGGGGGTCTCCAGCAGCTGTGGCTAGGGGAGGTGCGGGGGCGGGGCACGGCTGGAGTGTCCTGGCACAAGTGAAGGGGAGGGGCCAAGGCATGGCTGGAGACCCTGGCCTTGGCTGATAGGGGGTCTCCAGCAGTGGCGGCGACCCTCGACGTGGACCCCGGGGGTCTCCAGCAGCTGAGGCATCGCATGCCACTGCTGCCCGCGGGTCTACATCAGCAGCAGCAGCGACTCTCGCCTCAGGTGCTGGGGGTCACCAGCCTCAGCAGCGAACCTAGCTTCGGTTGCAAGGGGTCTCCAGCAGCTGCGGCTAGGGGAGTGGTTGGGGCGCGACAAGTCGCAAGTGAAGGGGAGGGGCCACAGCATGGATGGAGACCCTGCCCTCGGGTGCCGAGGGTCTCAGCAGCAGTGACGGCGACCCTCCCCTCGCTGCCGGGGGTCTCCAGCAGCGGTGGCAACACTCGCTTGGGCTGCCAGGGGTCTCCAACAGCTGCGGTTAGGGGAGCAGAGGGAGCCTAGGGGGCTGAGGAGCCCAGGCGCAAGGAAAGTTGAGGGCCACGGCATGGCTGGAGCCCCTGGCATCGGCTGCTAGGGGGTTTCCAGAGGTGCAGGCGACCCTCGCCAGGAGGGGGTTGGGGGTCTCCAGCAGCGGCGGCGACCCTCGCCTTGGCTTCCCGGGGTCTCCAGGAGCTGCGGCTAGGGGAGGGGAGGGAGCGTGGCACGGCTGGAGAGTCCAGGCGCAAGGGTAGTGAGGCAGAGCGGCATGGCTACAGCCCATAGCTGCGCCACAAGAGGATCTCCAGGGGAATTGGAGACCTTGGCCTCGGGTGCTGGGGGTCTCCAGCAGCCGCGGTGAGCCTCGCCTTGGCTGCCGGGGGTCTCCAGCAGCTGTGGCTAGGGGTGGGGAGGGGGCGGGGCACGGCTGGAGTGTCCTGACACAAGTGAAGGGGAGGGGCCACGGCATGGCTGGAGACCCTGGCCTTGGCTGATAGGGGGTCTCCAGCAGTCGAGTGACCCTCGACTTGGACCCCGGGGGTCTCCTGCAGCTGAGGCAACCTACGCCACTGCTGCCCGCGGGTCTCCATCAGCAGCAGCGACGCTCGCCTCAGGTGCTGGGGGTCACCAGCCGAAGCAGCGAACCTCGCTTCGGCTGCAAGGGGTCTCCAGCAGCTGCGGCTAGGGGAGCAGAAGGAGCCGTGGTGGCTGGAGAGCCCAGGCGAAAGGAAAGGTGAGGGCCATGGCATGGCTGGAGCCCCTGGCATCGGCTGCTAGGGTGTTTCCAGCAGTGGAGGCGACCCTCGCCAGGAGGGAGTTGTGGGTCTCCAGCAGGAGCAGGCGACCCTCCCCTTGTCTTCCCGGGGTCTGCAGGAGCTGCGGCTAGGGGAGGGGAGGGGGCGCGCCAGGGCTTGAGAGTCCAGGCACAAGGGTAGTGGAGGCGGAGCAGCATGCCTACAGCCCTTAGCTGTGCCACAACGGGATCTCCAGGGGAATTGGCGACCTTGGCCTAGGGTGCTGGGAGTCTCCAGCAGCCGCGGTGACCCTCGCCTTGGCTGCCTGGGGTCTCCAGCAGCTGTGCCTAGGAGAGGGGAGGGGGCGGGGCACGGCTGGAGTGCCCAGGCACAAGTGAAGGGGAGGGGCCACCGCATGGCTGGAGACCCTGGCCTTGGCTGATAGGGTGTCTCTAGCAGTGGAGGCGACCCTCGACGTGGACCCCGGGGGTCTCCTGCAGCTGAGGCGACCCACGCTGCCCGCGGGTCCTCATCAGCAGCTGCGACTCTCGCCTCAGGTGCTGGGGGTCACCAGCCTCAGCAGCGAACCTCTCTTCGGCTGCAAGGGGTCTCCAGCAGCTGTGGCTAGGGGAGGGAATGGGGCGCGACAAGGCTAGTGAGCCCAGGCGCAAGTGAAGAGGAGGGGCCAGGGCATGGCTGGAGACCCTGCCCTCGGGTGCCGGGGGTCTCAGCAGCAGTGACGGCTACCCTCCCCTGGCTGCCGGGGGTGTCCCGCAGCGGTGGCGACTCTAGATTAGGCTGCCGGGAGCCTCCAGCAGCTGCGGCTAGGGGAAGCAGAGGGAGCCTGGGGGGCTGGAGAGCCCAGGCGCAAGGAAAGGGGAGGGCCACGGCATGGCTGTAGCCCGTGGCCTCGGCTGCTAGGGGGTTTCCAGCAGTGGAAGTGACCCTCGCCGGGGGGGTGCTTGGGCGTCTCCAGCAGCAGAGCACTCTATTCTCTGTTGGGGTCCAACAGCAGAGGACCCTCCTTCTGCTGGGTTCCAGCAGCAGAGGACCCTACTCCCTGCTGGCTTCCGGCAGCAGAGGACACTCTTCCCTGCTGCAGTCCGGCAGCAGAGGACCTTCCTCTGCTCTTGGTGTCAGGCACAAAAGAACCCCCATCTGCTGCTTCGGTCCAGCATAACAGAACCCTCTATGATCTTAGGACCGGCAACGGAGGACACCCCTCTCTGTTGGAGTACACCACCAGAAGTGCCTCGTCTCTGCTGGGGTGGACCAGCAGAATATCCTCCTCTCTGTCTGGGTCCGGCAGTAGGGGACCCTCCACTGCTGCTGCGTCTGACAGCAGAGGACCCGCTTCTTCTGCTGGACTCCAGCAGAGAGGAAGCAGCAGAGAACCATCCTCTCTGCTGGTGTCTAGCATGAGAGGACCCATCTCTCTGCTGGGGTCCAGCAGAAAGGAAGCAGAAGAGGACCCTCCTCTCGGCTGGAGTCCCGTAGCAGAGGACCTTCCTCTTCTTTTGGGTTCAGCAGCAGAGGACCCTCCTCTCTGCTGTAGTGCAGCACCAGAGGAGCCTTGTCTTCTGCTGTGGTCCAGCAGCAGAGGAAACTCCTCTGTGCTGGGGTCCAGAAGCGGAGCACCCTCTTGTCTGCTGAGTTCTAGCACCAGAGGACCTTCTTCTCTGCTAGGATCCAGCACCAGATGACCATCCTCTCTGTTGGGGTCCAACATCCGAGGACCCTTCTCTATGCTGACGTCCGGCAGCAGAGGACCCTCCTCTCTTTTTGGGTCTGCCAGCAGAGGTCTCTCCTCCCTGCTGGGGTCCAGCAGCAGAGAACCTTCATCCATGCTGGAGAGCCTTGGATGAGCGTCCCGCACTGAGTACTGATGACCACCAGAGGGCGCCCAAAGCCGCCATTCTTTCTTTTCTTTTTTTCTTTTCTTTTTTTTTTCCTTTTTTTTTTTTTTTTTTACAGGTTTATTTATTTTATTCCATGGTCAGATATACAGAGAGGACGAGAGACAGAGAAGAAGATCTTCCGTCCAATGATTCACTCCGCAAGTGAGTCACAATGGCTGGTGCACGCCGATCCAAAGCCAGGAACCTGGAGCCTCTTCTGGGTCTCCCATGTGGGTGCAAGTTTCCAAAGCTTTGGGCCATCCTCGACTGCTTTCCCAGGCCACAAGCAGGGATCTGGATGGGAAGTGGAGCAGCCGGGATTAGAACCGGTGCCCATATGGGATCCCAGCGTGTTCAAGGCGAGGACTTTAGTTGCTAGGCTACGGCGCCGGGCCCCAAGCTGCCCTTTCTACCCCTGGTGGGCTCAGGCCTTCTGACCTCTAGACAGTCCAATCCGAGCCATCCTAGGGTGATATGGGGGTCACAGACAGTATTCTGGTACACGTGTTGTTGAAAGATCAGGGCTCCAAGGCCGAACAGCCCACATACCAAAGCCCGGGAGGGGTGGAGGACGCTTGGGGCCTAGCATCAGTTCTGGCCTCTGATAGGAAGTGTCAGGGTGCCTTTAAGAGCAAGGCACTTAAAGAACCCTGGGAGGTGGTGTCCTATGTCAGCATGCCCACAGGCCCTCAGGGAGCTGGAGTCCAACACCAGCATCCTGGAGGCCCTGAGAGCTGGAGTCCCCAACCTGTGTCCCAAAGGCTCTCTGGGAGCTCGTGTTACACACCAGCCCACTGGGGTTGTACTTGGCCAGATGAGGTCCCGGGAAACCTTACCGCCACCCCCATTCCTTGTAGAGCACCCTGAGATGCAGGCTCTGGGCGTTCTTTGGCAAGTGGAGCATCTCCCTGATGAGCTAACAAGAGGGCTTCATGGACTTTTATTTTTTTTCATTCCAAAGTCCGAGATACAGAGAGGAGGAGAGAGAGAGAGGAAGATCTTCCGTCCGATGATTAGCTCTCCAAGTGAGCCGCAACAGCCGGTCCCCTCGGGACCCCCTCTGCTGGGGCCTCAGCGAGAGGGTCCCCCTAGGAACCGCATCCTTTGCTGCTGGGGCCTCAACGAGAGGGTCACCCTCGGGACCTCCTATGCTTGGCCCTCAGTGAAAGGGACCATTTGCCCCCCCCTTCCCTCCCTATCTCCTGGGGCATCTGTGAGAAGGCCCATTTCAGGAGCCCTTCTGCTGGGGCCTCAGCGAGAGGAACCCCGGCAAACCCCTCCCTCGCTGCTGGGGCCTCAGTGAGAGGGTCCCCCTCGGGACACCCTCTGCTGGGGCTTCAGCGAGGTGGAACCCTGGCGACCCCTCCCTGGCTGCTGGGGCCTCAGCAAGAGGTACCCCTTGGGACCCCTTCAGCTGGGGCCTCAGCTAGAGGGACACCTGGAGCCATCTAACCTTTTTGCTGGGGCCTAGGCGAGAAGGTACCACTCCGGACCCTCTCTGCTGAGGCCTCAGCGAGAGTGCCCCCCGAGCCCCCTTCCCTCTCTGTGGATGCCTCAGCGAGAGGATCCCCCTCGGGACCCCCTCTGCTGGAGCCTCAGCGAGAGTGTCCCTCCTAGACCCCTCCTCTCTCTCTACTGTGGCCTCAGCGAGAGGGTCCCCCTCGGAACCCCTCTGCTGGGGCCTCATCGAGAGAGATCCTCATTACCTGACCCTCTCTCTCTGTTGGGGCCTCAGCGAGAGGGTCCACCTCAGGAACCCCGTCTTCTGGGGCCTCAGTGTGGTGTCCAAGGGTGTCAAGCCTCAGCCTGCCAGGCAGATGGCCTGTATAGGTGCTGCTTCAAGTCCTGGTTGTTTCCCCTGCAATCAGGCTCCCTGCTGATGATCCTGGGAGAGCGGTGGAGGATGGTGCAGGGGCTTGTGCCCCTGTGTGCTGTGCCCCTGTGGGACATGTGGAGGAAAGTCCTGGTTCCCAGGCTTGTCCTGGCCCAGCCACATCTGGCTCTGGTGGTGGTCCTGGGGAAGTGAGCCAGCAGATGCAAGAAAGATTCTGTCTCTCCCTCTCTGTTCCTTTGTGCTTCAAACAAAACAGGACAGATTCAGATAGGCATGCAGGAGGGAAGAAAGCTGCTGTCCTGGGTGGTAGGGAGTGTGCTGTGACTGAAGACTGCTTTTGTCTGCCAATGCAGACCCCAAGGGTGTGAGTAAGGCTTCTGTACTGGGACTTCTGTGCAACCGCTCTAAAGAGTGTCCTTGAGAGTGAATTTCTCTTAGTCTGGGATTGTTTCCCTTGTTTGTGCAGGAGAGCCTGGAGGAGCGTCCTGCAGTGAGTCCTGCTGGCCATGAGAGGACGCATAAGCTGCCCTTTCTACCCCTGCTTGGCTGAGGCATTTTGAGCAGTAGAAGGTCCAGCCCCAGCCATCCTAGTGTCAGGTGGGAATCCTGGACAGAATTCCTCTATATGTGTCCCTTGAAGATTGGGCTCCAAGGCCGAACAGCCAGCATATGAAGGATCAGGAGGGGGTGGAGGACACTTGTGGCCTTGCATCAGGCCAGGCCTCTGTGCTAGGAAGTGGCTGTCTGTCTTCACCAGCAAGGTAGAACCAAGGGCACAGGAGAACTAGAAGCTGGAGTTCCACATCACAGACCCCAGAGGCCCTGAGGGACCTGGAGTCCCAGTCAGTAAGCCCACGAGCCCTATGGGAGCTGGAATCCCATGTGAGTGTGCACACAGACCCTCTGGGAGCTGGAGTCAGACGTCAGTGTGCCCATGGGCCCCGTGAGACCTGGAGTCCCATGTCTGTGTACCCACGAGATCTCTTCGACCTCGGTCCTAATTAGGCATTCCCCCAATCCCTGTGGAATCTGGGGTCCCACCTCAGCGTGTCCATGGACCCTCTGAGACTGGAATTACACACCAGCTGACTAGCACTGATGGTTCTCAGATGAGGTACCCGGAAAACTTTCTGGAATCCGGAAGCAGAGGAACCTCCTCCCTGCTGGGGTTCAGCAGCAGAGGACCATCCTCCCTGCTGGGGACCAGCAGCAGAGGACCCTCCACCCTGCTTGGGTGCGGCAGCAGAGGACCCTAATCCCTGCAGGGTCCAGCAACAGAGGACCCTCATCCCTGCTGCTGGACACCAGCAGAGAGGAAGCATCAGAGGTCCTTCCTCTGTGCTGTGGTCCAGCACCAAAGGACCATCCTCTCTGCTGGACCACAGCAGAGAGGAAGCCTCAGAGGACTGCCTTCTGCTGCTGGGGTCCAGCAGCAGAGGACCCTCCTCTGCAGCTGGTGTCCGGAACCACAGGACCTACTCTGCTTCTGGCGTCCGATAGAAGAAGACCCTCCTTGCTGCTGGGTTCTGGCACCAGAGGACCCTCCTCTGCTGGTGGGGTCCGTCAGCAGAGGACCATCCAATGCTGCTTCGGTGCGGAAGAGAAGGACCCTCCTCTGCTGTTGGAGTCTGGCAACAATGGAGCCTCCTCAGCTGCTTTGGTCCATCAGCAGAGGACCCTTTTTTCTGCTGGGGTCTAGCACGACAGGACACTTGTCTCTGCTAGTTTCCAGCAGAGAGGAAGCAATAAAGACCCTCCCCTCTGCAGGAGTCTGGAGGACCCTCCTCTGCAGCTGGACCTGAGCAGAGAGGAAGATGCAGAGTATCCTCATCTCCTGCTGGACCCCAAAGAGAGGACGAAGCAGAGAACCCTGCTCTCTGCTGGGGTCCGGCAGCAGAGGACTCCTCCCTGCTGGGATCCGACAGCAGAGGACCCTCCTCTCAACTGGGTTCCGGCAACAGAGGACCCTCCTTCATGCTGGGGTCTGGAAGCATAGGACACTCCTCTGCTGCTGGGGTCCGGCACAAGTGGACCCCCCTCAGATGCTGGGTTCTGGTAGCAAAGAATTCTCCTCTCTGCTGGGTTCCAGCAGCAGAGGACCCTCCTCCATGCTGGGGTCTGGAAGCAGAGGACACTCCTCTGCTCCTGGGATCTGGCACCAGAGGATCCTCCTCTGCTGCTGAAGTCCGGCAGCAGAGGATTCTCCTCCCTGCTGGGGTATGGCAGCCGGGGAACCTCCTGCCTTCCGGGGTCCAACAGCAGATGACCCTCCTCTTCTGCGAGACACCTGCAAAGAGGTTCTCCCCTGCTACTAGATCGCAACAGAGAAGAAGTTGCAGAGGACCCTCCCCTCATGCTGCACCTCAGGGAGAGGACGCAGGAGAATACACTCCTCTTCTGCTGGGGTCCGGCACCAGTGGACTCTCCTCTCTGCTGTACCCCAGCAGAGAGGAAGCTGCAGAGGACACTCCTCTCCGGGTGGGCATCACAGAGAGGAAGCAGTAGAGGACACTCCTGTTCTGCTGGGGTCTGGCAGCAGAGGTCCCTCCTCAGTGTTAGGGTCAGGGAGCATAGGAGCCCCCTCTCCTACTGGGGTCCAGCACCAGAGGACACTCTTCCCTGATGGACTTGGGTCCAGCAGCAGGGTCCCTCCTGTCTGCTGGAGTCTGGCAGCAAATGACCCTCCTCTCTGCTGGGGTACAGCAGCAGAGGACCCTACTCTCTGCTGATGTTCGGCACCAGAGAACCCTCTTCTTTGCTGAGGTCTGGGAGCAAAGGACCCTCCTCTCTGCTGGGGTCCGGCAGTGGAGGACCCTTCTATCTTCTGTGGTCCTGCACCAGAGGATCCTCTTCCGCTCTTGGGGTTCCACACCAGAGGACCCACCTCCCTGCTGCTGGGGTCTGGGCCCATAGGACACTCCTCTACTGATGGGGTCTGGCACCAGAGGACCTTCCTCTCTGCTGGGATCCGGTACCAGAGGACCCCCCTCATCTGCTGGCATCCGGTACTGTAGGAACCCCCTCTGCTGCTGGCATCCGTCAGCAGAAGACTAGCTTCTGCTGCTGGGATCTGACAGCAGCGGATCCCCTTCTGCTGCTGTGGTCTGGCAGCAGAGGATGCTGCTCTGCTGCTGGGGTCCCACAGCAGAGGACTCTTTTCTGCTGCTGCACCCTTGCAGCAGAGGCCTTCCTTTGCTGCTGGACCACAGCAGAGAGGAAGTTGCAGAGAGCCCTCGTCCCATACTGGACCCCAAAGAAAGGACGCAGCAGAGGACCTAATCTTGTGATGGCATCTGGCAGCAGAGGACCCTTCTCTCTGCTGGGGTCTGGTACCAGAGGACACTCCTCAGCTGTTGGGATCCAGCAGGAGAGGACTCCCCTTCTTTGCTGGGTTCTGGAACCATAGGATCCCCCTATGCTTCTGTTGTCTGGCAGCAGAGTACCCCCCTCTATTGCTGGGTTCCAGCACCAGAGGACCCCCCTCTGCTGCTATAGTCTGGCAGCAGAGGACACCCTCTGGGCTGCTAGGATCCGGAACCAGAGTACCCCTCTCTGCTGCTGTGGTCTGGCAGCAGAGGACCTTTCTCCCTTCTGAGGTCCTGCACCAGAAGACCCTACTAGGTTGCTTGGGTTGGGCACCAGAGGACCCAACTCTGCTGCTGGGGTCCGGCCACAAAGGTCCTTCCTCCTTGCTATGGTACGGCAGCAGAGGACCCTCCTTCCTGCTCGGGTACGGCAGAACAGGACCATCCTCTGCTGCTGGGGTCCGACACCAGAGGACACCCCTCTCTGCTGAGGTCCGAAACCAGAGTACCCTAGTCTCTGCTGGGGTCGAGCAGCAGGGACCCTCCTTACTCCTGGGGTCCAGCAGCAGAGGACGCTACTCAGCTGTTGGGTTCATACAGCAGAAGACACTCCTGCCATCTGGGGTCCGACAGCAGATGACCCTCGTTTGCTTCTATTCCGGCATCAGAGGAACCTCCTCTGCTGCTCGGGTCCGGCATCAGAAGACTCCTCTCTGCTGGGATCCAGCAGCAGAGGCCCCTCCTCCCGGCTGGGGTCCGGCAGCAGAGGACCATCCTCTCTGCTGGGGACTAGTACGAAAGACCCTCCTCTCTGCTGTGGTCCTGCAGCAGAGGACCATCCACTGCTGTTGTGTCCGGTAGCAGAGCACCCTCATTTGCTTAGGAACCCCAGCAGAAAGGAAGCAGCAAAGGACCCTACTCTCTGCTTTGGTCCAGCAGCAAAGGACCCTCCTCTCTGCTGTGGCACAGCAGAGAGAAAGCAGAAGAGGAGCCTTTACTCAGCTGGGGTCCCGCAGCAGAGGACCTTCCTTTTCTGCTGTGTTCCAGAAGCAGAGGATCCTCCTGCTTCTGGACCCCAGCGGAGAGGTAGCAGCAAAGGACCCTCCTCTGCTGGACTCTTACAGCAGAGGACCGTCCTCTACTGCTGGACGACAGCAGAGGGGAAGTTTTAGAGGACCCTCATTGCCTACTAGACCCCAAAGAGAGGACACTGCAGAGGACCCTACTCTTCTACTGGGGTCCAGCACCAGAGGACCCTCCTCTGCTGCTGGACCACAGCACAGAGGAAGTTGAAGAGGACCCTCCTCCCCGACTGGGGCCCAAAGAGAGGAAACAGCAGGTGACCCTCTTCTAATGGTGTTCGGCAGCAGAAGACCCTCCTCTGCTGCTAGCTTCCGACAACAGAAGACCCCCTCTGTTGCTGGGGTCCAGCACCAGAGGACTCCCCTATGCTGCTGGTGTCCTACAGCAGAGAAACCTCCTTCTGCTGGGTTCCTGCAGCAGAGGACCCCCCTCTGCTGCTGGAGTCCAGAAGCAGAGGTCCTCCCTCTGCTACTGTTTCTGGCACCAGGGGACCCCTCACTGCTTCTGGTTTCTGGCACCAGAGGACCCCCCCTGCTGGGGACCGGCAGCAGAGGAACCACTTGTGCTGCTGTGGTGCAGTATCCGAGGACTCTCCTCTCCTGCTGGGGTCGAGCAGCAGAGGACCCTCCACTCTGCTGGGGTCCAGCACCAGAGAACCGCCTTCTGCTGCTGGGGTGCAGCAGCAGAGAACCCCCTCTGCTCTTGGGGTCCGACACCAAAGGACCCGACTCTGCTACTGGGTGGCAGCAGAGGACCCCGCTCTTCTGCTGTTGTCCGGGAGTGGAGGTCCTCCCTCTGCTGCTGTGGTCGGGCACCAGAGGACCCCCCTCAGCTGTTGGGGTCTGGCAGCAGAGGACCTCCCTCTGTTCCTGGGGTCCGGCAGCAGAGGACCTTCCTTCTGCTGTGTTCTGGTAGCAGAGGACCCTCCTCCCTGCAGGGATATGGCAGCAGAGGACCCTCATCTGCTGCTCGGGTGTGGTACCAGATGACCCTCCCCTGCTGCTGGGGTCCAGCAGCAGAGGACCATCGTCCCTGCTGAAGTCCGGAATGAGAGAACCCTCCTCCCTGCTGTGGTCCAGCTGCAGAAGACCCTCCTCTGTTGGTGGGGTCCGGCACCAGAGGACGCCCTCTCTTCCTGGTGTTCGGCACCACATGACCCTCCTCTGCTGCTGCGGTCTGGCAGCAGAGGACCCTCCACTCTGCTGGGTTCCGGCAGCAGAGGACTCTCCACTCTGCTGGGGTCCAGCACCAGAGGACCGCCTTCTGCTGCTGGGGTGCGGCAGCAGAGAACCCTCTCTGCTCTTGGGGTCCGACACCAAAGGACCCTTCTATGCTACTGGGTCTGGCAGCAAAGGACCCTCCTTCTGTTGGGTCTGGCAGCAGAGGACCCCCCTCTTGTGCTGGTGTCCGGGAGTGGAGGTCCTCCCTCCTCACTGCTGTGGTCCTGCACCAGAGGACCCCCCTGAGCTGTTGGGGTTAGGCACCAGAGGACCCCCTCTCTGCTGAGGTCCAGCCAAAGAGAACCCCCTCTGCTGCTTGGGTCGGGCACCAGAGGACACCCCTCTCTGCTGGGGTCCAGCACCAGAGGACCCTCCTCTCTGCTGGGGTGGAGCAGCAGAATACCCTCCTCTCTGCTGGGGCCCGGCATTAGAAGACCCTCCACTGCTGCTGCGTCCGACAGCAGAGAACCCTACTCTTCTGCTGGACCCCAGCTGAGAGGAAGCAGCAGAGGACCATCCTCTCTGCTGGTGTCTAGCATGAGAGGACCCTTGTCTCTGCTGGGGTGCAGCAGAAAGGAAGCAGCAGAGGACGTTCCTCTCAGCTGGAGTCCTGCAGCAGAGGACCCTTCTCTTCTTTCCTATTCCAGCAGCAGAGGACCCTCCTCTCCTGCTGTCAGATCCCAGCAGCAGAGCAGCGTCATCTCCTGCCTGACATAGCAGAGAGGAGGGTTCTCAGCTGCTGAACCCCAGCCTAGAGGAGTCTCCTCTGCTACAGGACCACAGCAGAGAGGAAGTTGCAGAGGACACTCATCTCCTGCTGGACCCCAAAGAGAGGACAAAGCACAGGACCCTAATCTTTGCCTGGGATCCGACAGATGAGGACCCTGTTTCTGCTGGGTTCCTGCAGCAGAGGACCCTCCTCCCTGCTGGGGTCTGTCAGCAGAGGACCCTCTTCTGCTGCTCAGGTCCGGCACCAGCGGACCTCCTCTGCTGCTGGGGTCCGGCACCAGAAGACCCTCCTCCCTGCTGGGTTCCGGAGGCAAGAGGGCCCTCCTCCCAGGTGGGGTCTGGTGGCAGAGGACCACCCTCTCTGCTGGGTACAGCAGCAGAGCATCCACCACTGCTGCTGTTGTGTGAAACCAGATGACACCCCTCTCTGCTGGGGTTTAGCACCAAAGGACCCTCCTCTGCTGCTGGCGTCCGGCACCAGAAGATCCCCCTCTGCTGATGGGGTCCAGCACCAGAGGACCTCTCTATGCTCCTGGGGTCTGGCAGCAGAGAACACTCCTTCTGCTGGGTTCCTGCAGCAGAGAACTCCCCTCTGCTGCTAGGGTCCGGCACCAGAGGAACACCTTGTTCTGCTGTGGTGCAGTACCCTAGTACTCTCCTCTCCTACTGGGGTCCAGCGGCAGAGGACCCTCCACTCTGCTGGGGTCCAGCACCAGATTACCGCCTTCTGCTGCTGGGGTGTGGCAGCAGAGGACCCACATCTGCTGCTGGACCCCAGTGGAAAGGTAGCAGCAAAGGACCCTCCTCTCCTGCTGGACCCCTGCAGCAGATGACCCGCCTCTGCTGCTGGACCACAGCATAGGGGAAGTTGCAGAGGAACCTTGTTCCCTACTGGACCCCAAAGAGAGGACACGCAGAGGATCCTACTCTTCTACTGGCGTCCTGCAGCAGAGGACCCTCCTCTCTCCTGATGTCTGGCAGCAGAGGAAGTCCTCTCTGCTGGAGTCCGGCAGCAGAGAACCCCCTTATGCTCTCTCCTGATGTCCGGCAGCAGAGGAAGTCCTCTCTGCTGGATTCCAGGAGCAGAGAGCCCCCTCATGCTGTTTGTGTCTGGTAGCAAAGAACCCCCCTCTGCTGCTGGGTTTCGGTACCAGAGGACCCCCTTGTCCTGCTGGGGTTTGGTAGCAAATGACACTCCTTATGCTGGGTTCTGGCAGCAGACAACACCCATGTTCTGCTGGGGTCCAGCAGCAGAGTTCCTCCCTCTGCTGTTGGTGTCTGGAAGCACAGGACCACCCTCTGATCTGCTGGGGTACGGCACCAGAGGACCCCCTCTGCTGCTGGGGTCTGGCAGCAGAGGACCCTCCTTCTGCTGGGTTTCTGCAGCTGAGGACCCTCCTCCCTGCCTTGGTATGGCAGCAGAGTCCCTCCTCTCTGCTGTGGTCTGGCACAACAACACCCTACACTCTGCTGGGGTCCAGCAACAGAGAACCCTCCTCTGTTGCTGGGGTCCATCAACAGAGGACACCATTCTCTGCTGGGGTCCAGCACCAGAGGACCCTCCTCTCAGCTTGGTCGAGCAGCAGAGGACCTTCATCTCTGCTGGGGCCCAGCACCAGAGGACAATCCTCTACTGCTCAGGTCAGACAGCAGAGGACACTCCTCCCTGCTGTGGTCTGGCAGCAGAGGACCCTCCTCTGCTTTTGGGGTCTGGCACCAGAGGACCTCCCTCTCTGCTGGGGTCCAGCAACAGAGGATCTTTCTCTGTGTTGGGGTGTTTCACCAGATGACACCCCTCTCTGCTGGGGTCCAGCACAGGACGACCCTCCTACGTGCTGGAGTCCCCCAGCAGAGCACCCTCCTCTCCTGGGGTCTAGCACGAGAGGACCCTCCTTCTCTTCTGGGGTCCTGCAGCGCAGGACCTGCTCTCTGCTGGGGTCCGGCAGCAGAGTACCCACTCTCTGCTGTGGTCCCGCACCAGAGACCGCCCCCCTCTGCTGTTGGTGTCCAGCACCAGAAGACCCTCCTCTGCTGCTGGGACTGGCAGCAGAGAACCATTCTCCCTGCTGGTTTACGGCAGAAGAGGATGCTCTACTGCTGCTGGGGTCTGGTAGTAGAGGACCCTTCACTCTGTAGGACCCCAGCAGAGAGGCGAGTCCTCTGCTGCTTCCTCTCTGCTGGGGTCCGACAGCACCAGAGGACCCTCCACTGCTGCTGGGGTCTAGCATCAGAGTACCCCCTTCTGTAGCTTGGTTCTGGCACCAGAGGACCCACCTCTGCTGATGGTGCCGGCAGCAGAGGACCCTACTCCCTGCTGTTTTCCAGCACCAGAGCACCCTGCTCTGCTGCTGGGGTCTGGAAACAGAAGACCCTCCACTCTGTTGGACCCCAGCAGAGAGGTAGCAGCAAAGGAGCCGCCTCTCTGATGGTTTCCGGCAGCAGAGGACCCTCCTCTGTACTGGGGCCCAGCAGCAGAGGACCATCGTCCCTGCTGAGGTCCAGAAGAATGAACCCTCCTCCCTGCTGTGGTCCGGCAGCAGAGGACCCCCTCTCTGCAGGGGTCTAGCACAAGAGGACCCTCTTCTCTGCTGGGGTCCAGCACCAGAGGAAGCAGCACAGGAACCTCCACTCTGCTGGGGTCCTGCAGCAGATGACACACCACTTCTGCTGGGTTTAAGCAGCAGAGTTCCTACTCTCCTGCGGGACACCTGCAGCATAGGACCCTCCTCTGCTGCTGGACCCCAGCAGAGAGGAAGTACAGAGGACACTCAACTCCTGTTCGACCCCAAAGAGAGGATGCGGCAGAGGAACCTCCTCTTCTGCTGGGGTCCGGCAGCAGAGGAACCTCCTCTTCTGCTGGGGTCCGGCAGCAGAGGACCATGCTCTCTGCTGGGGTCTGGCAACAGAGGACCCTACTCCCTGCTGGGGCCTGGCAGCTGAGGACCCACCTCCCTGCTGGGGTTCAGCAGTGGAGGACCCTCCTCTGCTGCTGGGGTCCGGCAGCAGAGGAACCTCGTTCCTGCTGTGTTCCGGCAGCAGAGGATTCTCCTTCCTGCTGGATTCGGACAGCAGAGGAACCTCCTCTGCTGAAGGAACATAGCAGAGATAAAGCATCAGGTGACCCTCTTCTCTTCTGGGGTCCAGCATCAGAGACCCTCCTTTCTGCTGGACCCCAGCACAGAGGAAGCCACAGAGGACAATCCTCTCTGCGGCGGTACAACAGTAGAGTACCCTCCACTCTGCTGGGGTCCGGCAACAGAAGACCCTCATCTGCTGCTGATGTCCAGCAGCAGATGCCCATCCTCTGTTTTGGTCTCCGGCAGCATAAGACACTCCTCTCCGTTGGACCCCATCAGAGGGGAATCAGCAGAGGACCATCCTCTCTACTGGGGTACAGCAGTAGTGGACCCTCCTCTCTGTTGAGGTCCATCACCAGAGGATCCGCCTCTCTGCTGGGGTCCAGCAGAGAAGAAGCAGCCTAGGACCCTCTTCTATGCTGGAGTCTGGCAGCAGAGGTCCCTCCTCTCTGCTGGCGTCTGGCAGCAGAGGACCATCCTCTTCTGCTGGGGTCCGGCAGCACAAGATCCTCCTCTCTGCTGCTGCCTGGCACCATAGGTTCCCCCTCACTGCTGTTTTCCTGCAGAGAGAAAGGAGCAGAGGACAATCCTCTTTTGTTGGACAATAAAGAACGAAGCAGCAGGGGACACTCCTGATCTGCTGGGTCTGGCAACAGGGGACCCTCCTTCCTTCTGTGGCCCAACAGCAGATGACACTCGTCCCTGCGGGGTCCGGCAGCAGAAAACTTCCCTCTTCTGCAGGGATCTGGCAGCAGAGGACTCTCCTCACTGCGGGTGTCCAGCATAGACGAAGCAACAGAGGACCCTACCCTCCACTGGGGTCCAGCAGAAGAAGACCCTCTTCTTTACTGGGGTCTGACAGCAGATTACACTCCTGTATTGCTGGGGTACCACTGCAGAGGACCCCCTTCCCTGCTGGGGTTTGGCAGCAGTGGACACTCCACTTCGCCTTGCTTCCAGCAGCTGAGGACCCTCCTCTCCTGCTGAACCCCTGCAGAAGATGACCCTCCTCTGCTGCACGACCTCAGCAGAGAAGAAGTTCTAAAGGACCCTCGTTATCTCATGGACTTCAAAGAAAGGCCACAGCAGAGGACCCTCCTCTTCTGTTGTGGTCGGGGAGCAGAGGACCCTCTTCTTCTGGGGTCTGGCAACAGAGGACCCTTCGCTCTGCTGGGGTCCAGGAGCAGAGGACCCACTCACTGCTGGGGTGTGGAAGCAGTGGACCTCCTCTGCTGGACCCCAGCAGGGAGGAAGCAGCAGAGGACCCTCCTCTCTTCTGTGATCCAGCACCAGAGGACACTCCTCTCTGCTCTGCCAAAACAAAGAGGAAGCAGCAGAGGACCCACCTCTCTGCCTGGGTTCGGCACCATATGACGTTCCTCTCTGCTGGGTCTAGCACGTGAGGACCCTCGTCTGTGCTAGGGTCCAGCGAGTAAAATGCTGCAGAAGACCCTTCTCTCTGCTGGAGTCCAGCAGCCAAGGACCCTCCTTCCTGCTGAACACCAAAGAGAGGAAGCAGGAGAGGACCTCTCTGCTGGGGTCAGGCTCCAGAAGACACTCCTTCCTGTTGGGGACAGGCAGCTGAGGACCCTGGTCTCTGCTGGGGTACAGCAGAAGAAGACCCCCCTCTGCTGCAGGTGTTCGGCATCAGAGTACCCTCCCCTCTGCTGGGGTGCGGCTGCAGAGGACCCTGTTCTCTGCTGTGTTCCTGCAGCAAAGGACCCTCCTCTGCTGCTGGGGTCCGACAGTAGTGGAATCTCTCTCTGCTGGGTTCCGGCACCAGAGTATCCTCCTCTGCTGCTGGGGTCCGGTACAACAGGACCATCCTCCCTGCTGTTGTCCGGCACCAGAGGACCGTCCTCTGCTCCTAGGGTCCTGCATCAGAGTACCCTCCTCTGCTGTTTGGGTCCGGCACCAAAAGACTCCCCTCTCTGCATGGGTCCTGCAGCACAGGACCTTCCTCACTGCTGCTGGGGCCTGGAACCAGAGGACCCTCCTCTCTAATTGGGTCCAGCAGCAGAGGACCCTCCTCACTGCTGGGGTCCAGCAGCAGAGGACCCTCCCTTTGCTGGTGTCCGGCACCACAGGAACCACCTTCCTGCTGGCGTCTGGTACCAGATTACCCTCCTCTGGTGCTGGGGCACGGCACCAGAGGAACCCACTCTCTGATTGGGTCCAGCAGCAGAGGACCCTCCTGTCTGCTGTAGTGCAACACCAGAGCAGCCTCGTCTTCTGCTGTGGTCCAGCAGCAGAGGAAACTCCTCTCTGCTGGGGTCCAGAAGCGGAGCACCCTCCTCTCTGCTGAGTTCCAGCACCAGAGGACCTTCTTCTTCTCTGCTAGGATCCAGCACCAGAAGACCCTCCTCTCTGTTGGGTCCGACATCCGAGAATCCTCCTCTATGCTGGCGTCCGGCAGTAGAGGACCCTCTTTTCTGCTGGGGTCCTGCAGCAGAGGACCCTCCTCTCTTTTTGGGTCTGCCAGCAGAGGACGCTCCTTCCTGCTGGGGTCCGGCAGCAGAGGACCTTCATCCATGCTGGAGAGCCTTGGATGGGCGTCCCGCACTCAGTGCTGGTGGCCACGAGAGGTCGCCCAAAGCCGCCGTTCGTTCATTCTTTCTTTCTATTTTTTTTTACAGGTTTATTTATTTTATTCCAAGGTCAGATATACAGAGAGGAGGAGAGACAGAGAGGAAGATCTTCCGTCCGATGAGTTACTCCCCAAGTGAGCCACAATGGCTGGTGCACGCTGATTCAAAGCCAGGAACCTGGAGCCTCTTCTAGATCTCCCATGTGGGTGCAAGTTTCCAAAGCTTTGGGCCATCCTCGACTGCTTTCCCAGGCCACAAGCAGGGATCTGGATGGGAAGTGGAGCAGCCGGGATTAGAACCCGTGCCCATATGGGATCCCAGCGTGTTCAAGGCGAGGACTTTAGTTGCTAGGCTACGGCGCCAGGCCCCAAGCTGCCCTTTCTACCCCTGGTGGGCTCAGGCCTTCTGACCTCTAGACAGTCCAACCCGAGCCATCCTAGGGTAAGGTGGGGGTCCCGGACAGTATTCTGGTACACGTGCTGTTGAAAGATCAGGGCTCCAAGGCCGAACAGCCTACATACCAATGCCCGGGAGGGAGGAGGACGTTTGGGGCCTAGCATCAGCCCAGGCCTCTGTGATAGGAAGTGTCAGGGTGCCTTTAACAGCAGGGCACTTAAAGAACCCTGGGAGATGGACTCCCACATCAGCATGCCCACAGGCCCTCAGGGAGCTGGAGTCCCATGCCTGCGTCCTCAGAGCCCTCTGAGAGCTGGTGTTAAACACCAGCCCACTGGGGTTGTACTTGGCCAGATGAGGTCCCGGGAAACCTTACCGCCACCCCCATTCCTTGCAGAGCACCCTGAGATGCAGGCTCTGGGAATTCTTTGGCAAGTGGAGCAGCTCCTGGATGGGCTGCCAAGAGGGCTTCATGGACCTTTTTTTTTTTATTACAAAGTCCGAGATACAGAGAGGAGGAGAGACAGAGAGGAAGATCTTCCATCCAATGATTCACTCTCCAAGTGAGCCGCAATGGCTGGTGCACGCCAATCCGAAGCTGGGAACTTGGAACCTCTTCCGGGTCTTCCGTGTGAGTGCAAGGTCCCAAAGCTTTGGGCTGTCCTCGACTGCTTTGCCATGCCACAAGCAGAGATCTGGATGGGAAGTGGAGCAGCCAGGATTAGAACCGGTGCCCATATGGGATCCCAGCGCATTCAAGGCAAGGACTTTGGCCACTAGGCCACGCTGATGGGCCCCGGCTTCATGTAGTTTTGCATGTGTTGGGTGGTGGTTAGGGTGATACACTACTCGGCCTGCCTTGGCCTAGCTGAGTGGTGTCTGGGCATGTGGGCTCCTAAGCCAGGAGCCAGGTGGATGGGCAAGTAGGCACCAGAGGTCACCAGCCATCTGCAATAGGAAGTCCCAGGCCCTAACTGCTAAAGAAAGCACCCTGCAACATGCAGCCCTACTGCCCAGCACATATGATGATGGCCGGGGAGCCACCAAGGCCCGCACAAGGTAGGGCTTTCAGGGTCTGTGCTTCCTGCACACAACAGGGTGCACAAAGCTGCCTTTCCTATCTCTAGCTAGCACTTGAGTGGTCAGCCATCTCTGTCATGTGCTTTGGAGGCAGGAATTTGGCCTCACAGCCTCCAGCCAGATGCTGCTGCCCTCTTGTTCACCAGGGAGTGCTTCACCCTCCCCCAGGGATCCTTCTGGATTCAAGACTCTTCCTCCTGCTGGTCAGCTGTGGACTGTCGGCCGCCGCTGATGTGCCATCTTCCACAAGACATCCCAACAGCTGACATCTGTTCTTCACAGAGGTCCTTCTCCCCAGGACAGGTAGAGTAGCAACATGCCTGGATCCCTCGTCTGTACTGGCTGCTCTCACAGCACGGAATGGCATAAGTTGTGCAAGCCAGGGGGACAGGCACCTTCAGCAGCCTGGTGAAGGAGCTGCTGAAGGGTCCAGCAAGGATTGGTGTGGTGTGGTGTGTGTTGTGTGTGGTGTGGTGTGGTGTGGTGTGGTGTGGTGTGGTGCAGGGTATTGTCCCAGTGGGTCAAGCCTCAGCCTGCCAGGTGGATGGCCTGTACGGGTGCTGCTTCAAATCCTGGCTGCTTCCCCTGCAGCCCAGCTCCCTGCCGATCCTCCTGGGAGAGCAGCGGAGGATGCTGCAGGGGCTTGTGCCCCTGTGCCCCTTTGGGAGATCTGGAGGGAACTTCTGGTTCCTGGGCTTGTCCTGACCCAGCCACAGCTGGCTCTGGTGGTGGTCCTTGGGGATGTGAGCCAGCAGATGCAAGAAAGATTCTGTCTCTCCCTCTCTGTTCCTCTGTGCTTCCAAGAAAAGAGGACAGAGGGAGGCAGGAGGGAGGAAGGAAAACACAGAAAGCTGCTGGCCTCCTGCGAGGGAGCATGCTGTGTGCTGTGCTGTGACTCTAGACTGCTTTTAGCTGTCAATGCAGACCCCCCAGGGCGTGCATATGGCTTCCGTCATGGGACTTGTGTGCAAGCTCTAAAAAGAGTGTCCTTGAGAGCAAATGCCTCTCTGAGCTGGGGTGCTTCCATTGATTTGGCAGGAGAGCCTTGGATGAGCATCCTGCAGTGAGTGCTGGTGGCCATGAGGGTGCCCGATGCTGCCCTACCTTTTTTTTTTTTAAACAGATTTATGTATTTTATTCCAAAGTCAGATATACAAAGAGGAGAAGAGACAGAGAGAAAGATCTTCCGTCCGATGATTCACTCTCCAAATGAGCCGCAAGAGCCGGTCCCCTGGGGACCCACTCTGCTGGGGCTTCAGTGAGAGGGACCCTTGGCCCCCCCTCCATCCCCTCCCTATCTGCTGGGGCATCTGCAAGATGGTCCATGTCGTGAGCCCCTCTGCCTGGGTCTCAGCGAGATGGTCCTCGTCGGACCCCCCTCTCTCTCTACCTGGGCTTCAGCTAGTGGGACCCCCGGCGACCCCTTCCTTGCTGCTGGGGCCCCAGTGAGAGGGTCCCCTCTGGAATCCCTCTGCTGGGGCCTCAGCAAGAGGAACCCCCGGTGCCACCTTCCCTCTCTGCTGGGGCCTCAGCGAGAGAGATCCTCAGAGCCCGACCCTCTCTCTGTGGTGGGGACTCAGCCAGAGGGTCCCCCTCAAGACCCCGTCTTCTGGGGCCTCAGTGAAAGGGACCCCTGATCCCACTACCTCTCTGCTGGGTCCTCTCTGAGAGGAACCCCAGAAGCCCCACTCACTCGATGCCGGGGCCTCAGTGAGAGGGACTCAAAACCACCCCCTTTCTCTCTCTCTCTGATGGGGCCTCAGCGAGAGGGACTCACAACACCACCCTTTCTCTCTCTCTCTCTCTGATGGGGCCTCAGTGAGAGGGCCCCCTCGGGATCCCATCTGTTGGGGCCTCATCGAGAGGGACTCCCTTGAGACCCCCTCTGCTGGCGTTTCAGCGAGAGGGTCCCCCAGCGCCCCCCTCTGCTCCTGCGGCCTAAGCGAGAAGGACTCCTAAGCACTCCTCCATCTCTGCTGGGGCCACAGCGAGAGGGTCCCCAGCGGGACACCCCCTCCCTCTCCGCTGGAACCTCAGCGAGAAGGTACCCCTTGGAACCCCCTCTGCTGGGGTCAGCGAGAGGTTCCTTCTCAGACCCCCCTTTCTCTCTGCTGGGTCCTCAGCGAGAGGGTCACCCTGGGGACCCACTCTGCTGGGGCCTCAGCGAGAGGGTCACTCTAAGATCCTCCCTCTCTAACTGCTGGGACCTCAGCGAGAAGGTCCCCCTCGGGACAACCTCTACTCGGGCCTCAGCGAGAAGGACCCTGTCTCTGTGCTGGAATCTCAGCGAGAGGGACCCTCCCAGCCAGAGCCTCTATCTCTGCTTGGGCATCTGAGAGAGGGTCTGCCTCGTGACCCCGCCTGCTGGGGCCTAAGCACGAGGGACCACCAGAGCCCTCATCCCTAGCTGCTGGGGCCTCAGCAAGACGGACCCCCGAGCACCCCTCCATCTCTGCTGGAGCCTCAGCAGGAAGGTACCCCTCAGGACCCCCTCTCCTCGGGCCTCAGGAAGAGGGTTCCCCTCGGATACCCCCTCCCTCGCTGCTGGGGCCTCAGCGAGAGGGTCTCCCTAGGGACCCCCTCTGCTGGAGCCTCAGCGAGAGGGACACTTGGCACCCCTCTCTCTCTCTTTGCTGGGGCCCCGAGAGAAGTTAGCACTTGGACCCCCCTTCTCTCTGCTGGGTCCTCAGGGAGTGGGACCCTCGTCCCCCTCTCTCTGCTGGGGCCTCAGTGAAGGACCCCCTAGGGACCCCCTCTGCTGGGGCCTCAGCGAGAGGGACCCCTGGCGACTCCTCCCTCACTGCTGGGGCCTCAGCAAAAGAGACCACTCAGGACCCCCTGTACTGGGGCCTCAGAGAGATTGTCCACCTTGGTACCTCCTCTGCTGGGGCCTCAGCGAGAGGGTCCCCCTCGGACCACACATCTCTGTCTGCTGGGACCTCAGCGAGGGTGTCCCCCTTGGGACCTCCTCAGCTGGGGCATCAGCAAGAGGGACCCTCACACTGCTGGTGCCTCAGTGAGAGGGTCCCACTCTGAACCCATTCTGCTGGGGCCTTAGTGAGAGGGACCATCGTCTTCTTCTCTCTCTCTGTCTGTTTCTGCTGGGGCCTCAGCGAGAGGGTCCCCCTTGGGACTCCGCTGCTGGGTATTCAGCAAGAGGGACCACCACAGCCCCCCTACTAGCTGCTGGGGCCTCAGTGAGAGGGTCACCCTGGGGAGCCCCTCTGCTGGGGCCTCTGTGAGAGCGTGTTCCTCGGACCCTCCTTCTCTCTGCTGGGGCCTCTGTGAGAGGGTCCCACTCGGGACCCCCTCTGCTGGGGCCTCAGCGAGAGGGACCCTTTCTCTGCTGGGGCCTAAGCGAGAATGACCCTTCCAGCCAGAGACTCAATCTCTGCTGGGGCCTTTGAGAGAGGGTCCCTTTTGGGACCCCACCTGCTGGGGCCTAAGTGAGAGGGACCCCCAGGCACCCCTCCCTAGCTGCTAGGGCCTCAGTGATACTGACCCCAGCACCCCTCCATCTCTGCTGGGGCCTCAGTGAGAGGGTCCCCCTCGTATACGCCCCCTCCCTCTCTGCTGGAGCCTCAGCAAAAAGGTACCCCTCGGGGCTCCTCTCCTCGGGCCTCAGGAAGAGGGTCCACCTCGGACACCGCCTCCGTCTCTGCTGGAGCCTCAATGAGAGGGTTGCCCTCTGGAGCCCCTCTGCCTGGGCTTCAGCTAGAGGGACCCCTGGCAACCCCTCCCTCTTTGCTGGGGCCTCAGCAAGAGGGTCCCACTCGGGAATCCCTCTGCTGGGTCCTCAGTGAGAGGATACCCCTCAGGACCCCCTGTGCTGGGGCCTCAGCGAGATGCACCCCCAGAGCCCCCCTCCTTATCTGCTGGGGCCTCAGGGTAAAGGTCACCTTCGGACCCTCCCTCCCTCACTGCTGGGGCCTCAGTGAGAGGGTCCCACTCGGGACAACCTCTACTGGGGCCACAGCAAGATTGTCCCCCTCGGGAACCCCTCTGCTGGGGCCTAAGCGAGTGGGACTACCAGAGCCACCCTCCCTAGCTGCTGGGGTCTCAGCGAGATGAACCACCGAGCACCCCTCCATCTCTGCTGGGACCTCAGGGAGAGCGTCCCCCTCGGACACGCCCTCCCTCTCTGCTGGAGCCTCAGCAGGAAGGTAACCCTCGGATACCCCATCTTCTCGGGCCTCAGGAAGAGGGTACCCCTCTCATATAAACCCTCTGTCTCTGCTGGAGCCTCAACAAGAGGGTCACACTCTGGAGCCCCTCTGCTGGGCTTCAGCGAAAGGGACCCCGGCGCTCCCCTCCCTTGCTGCTGGGGCCGCAGAGAGAGGGTCCCCCTCGCAACCCCCTCTGCTGGGTCCAGAGCGAGAGGTTTTCCCTCGGGACCACCTCTGCTGGTGCCAAAGTAAGATCGTCCACCTTGGGACCTCCTCTGCTGGGGCCTCAGCAAGAGGGTCCCCCTTGAGACCCACTCTGCTGGGGCTTTAGGGAGAAGGTCACCCTCGGACCCTCCCTTCCTCGCTGCTCGGGCCTCAGCAAGAGGTTCCCCCTCGGGACCCAGTCTGCTGGGGCTTCAGGGAGAAGGAGCATCGGCCGCCCTCTCTCTCTCTCTCTCTGCCTACTGGGGCCTCAGCGAGAAGGTCCTGCTCGGGATCCACTCTGCTGGGGCCTCAGTGAGAGGGACCCTTGCCCCCCCCAACACCTCCCAATCTGCTGGGGCATCTGCAAGATGGTCCATCTCGTGAGCCCCTCTGCCTGGGTCTCAGCGAGATGGTCCTCCTCAGACCCCCCTCTATCTCTACCTGGGCTTCAGCTAGTGGAACCCCCGGCGACCCCTTCCTCGCTGCTGGGGCCTCAGCGAGAGGGTTCCCCTCGGAACCCCTCTGCTGGGGCCTCAGCGAGAGAGATCCTCAGAGCCCGACTTTCTCTCTGTTGGGGACTCAGCCAGAGGGTCCCCCTCAGGACCCCGTCTTCTGGGGTCTCAATGAGAGGGAACCCTGAGTCCCACTACCTCTCTGCTGGGTCCTCTGGGCACCACCTCTCCTGGGGCCTCAGCGAGAGAGGGACTCACAACCACCCCCTCTGCTGGGGCATCAGCAAGAAGTTTCCCCTCGGACCACCCTCCCTCTCTGCTGGGGCCTCAGCGAGAGGGTCCCTCTTGTTACCCCCTCTGCTGGGGCCTCAGCGAGAGTCCCCCTCGGACCTCCCCTCTCTCTGTGCTGTGTCCTCAGTGAGAGGGTCCCACTCAGGAACCCCTCTGCTGGGTCCTCAGCCCGAGGGTCCCCCTCGCAATCCCTCTCCATCTCTGCTGGGGCCTCCGTGAGAGGTTCCCCCTCAGGCAGGCATATTAGGCCTTTATATATTATGTAAGTATGTTGGTATTTGTGAAGCACCCCTCTCTTTATCTTGTCTTTCTGCTATGAGCACCAGGTTCCGACATTTCCTGCCAGTTTCTGTTTTAACCAGACTATCAGATTGGTGTGTGACCCCAGCTGTTGGGGGTCTGACCCTCCCTTTATAAATAGCATAATCTCTGCCCGTGCTTTTGCTTATCATTCCCCTGTTATTACCACAGGGAAAATACCCACCTTCTCTACGTGGCAGCTTTGTGGGGTTTGGACATGACTGGCAAGCACCCCGTTTTCCCTTCTTTAGGAATGTAATGATTCCTGTGGAATCTATTAGTTCCATCATTCCTCTGAACTTGAGGACTCGCTCACGTGGGTGAACCTCAGCTCCTTGAATTTGAAGCTTGTGTCTGCCTGTGTTATCCCCATGTTTCTCTCTCACATACAGAAAACACCTCTGAAGTGAATGACACCAAGGTCCAGTGCACCCTGACAGCGTGCTGGAATGGCAATTGCAATTCTGCTGTTCTTCAGCCCCTGCCCTGAATCCTGCCTGTGTCTGTTGGGACTGACGGAGAGGCCTCGTTGGCCTGATAAAGAATAAAAGAGACTGGCATAATGGCGACCACCATAGCCAGTACATCAGCAGCCGCCACCACCAGTTACCTTGGTGACAATGAACAAGGTCACGGTACAGACTGCCAGAGTTATGGAACAATCGGACTTTACTAATGCACATGAGTGGGTGGGCACCCTTGTGTTGTAACTGCGGGTTGATCTGTTGGCAGAGGAACAGCAGAGGGTGTGAGATTGGGTCTAGGCCTATTGTACCCATCATATGCCTTTTTGTGTGCAACACCTATGCAAGTGCAAAATGCTTTCCAAGCCGGGGAACTGCTGTCTGCTCACTGCTACCGAGCTAAAGATACTCCTATGGTCAGGGCCTCTTGTTCCCCATCATATGCTTTATGTATGTTTCACCTGTGTAGTGCTATGTTTTCCCAAGCCCAGGAACTGCTGTCTGCTCGTTGCTACCGAGCTAAAGATACTCTTATGGTCAGGGCCTCTTGTTCCCCATCACATGCTTTATGTGTTTCACCTGTGTAATGCTATGTTTTGCCAAGCCCAGGAACTGCTGTCTGTTATTTTACAATGCTGTCATTTTTAGTTAAAGTAACAAAATAGTTTTCCAGTGATTGTTTTCATGAAAATCAGATGCTTTTGCAGAAATAACTGGCATTAAAAAACGTGTAGACAGTTACTCTGGAGAAACCTCAGACTACTTCTGCTCATTGTCTTTCTTTCTGGAAATCCTAGAACTCGGATTAAACAGGTTGGGATTAATTTTCAACCGTCATGTCAGGAGTTCTGTTTGTCTCTTGACATGTTTTGCACCTCCATGCTCTACAACGTCTTTGATCTCAGTTTACTAATGGTGGGAAATGCAGCCTCCTGGTGGTGTTGTAGGGCTCAGGAGCCCTGGAGGTAGTTGGAGAGGCTCAGCTCCCGCCCCCCTACCAGCCCACCCCAGCTAGACTTAAACTACAGGCTTTTGTCATTCTACAAGTAAGAACACAAAGGAGAGACAGATGAACAGTATGACAAAAGGACAGTCCTCATTCAGATAATGTGTGCAGGCAATCTCAAAAGGGACAATCTCCCCACCTGGCTGGGGTTACATTTTCCTTCTAGCATAAGGAGTGTAGCTATAGTATGTGTGGTGAGCACCTTATGGTGGTTAGGACACGTGGTACCTGATGCAAAGTGAGGCTTAGCTGCAGGATGCAGAGCAGGTGTGCTGAGGCTTTGGCCATGTGGAAACAGCCTGGAGGAGATGGCAGTGCGGATGGCTAGGGTGTTGGCAGTATTCAGCTTCCTGTCCCTCACTGCCTGCCTGCTTTGCCCATGTCAAGTATGTCTAATTGACTAAATCTATTGACTTGGTAATACTTTGTGTATAAAATTTCATTTCCAGAAGTTCTAGTAGATCATTTTCAAGTCCATGTCTTTTGCTTCTGCTTCTAAATCTGCTTGTATTTTATTGCTTTAAAGACAATGTTGATCACATTTCCCATGGTTACTGTTTCTCAATGTGCAATTCGTGGGTCTACTTCTGCTTTTTCTCACTCTTGATATCCTATTTCCTGGTGTACCTAATCTTTCATACAGATTATTTTGCAAGTTTGTATATAGCAATAAATGTGGAGGTCTCAGAAAACTAACCTCTCTGGAGAAGATTTACCTCTTCCCTACCCACCTGTAACCCCCTCATTGATGCTCAGGACTTGAAATTAATTCCCTTAAACTATGATCCCAAGGACCCAGCACAGTGGCCTAGTGGCTAAATCCTTGCCTGGAAGTCACCAGGATCCCATATGGGTGCCACTGCGTGTCTGCTGCTCCACTGCCCATCCAGCTCCCTGTTTGCAGCCTGGGAAAGCACTACAGGATGGCCCAAAGCCTGGGGACACAGAAAAAGCTCCTAACTCCTGGCTTCGGATCAACTCCGCTTGGGCCATTGTCACTTTATCAGCAGATGGAGGATCTTCCTATTTTTCCTTCTCTGTATAGATCTGCCTTTACAAAGAAAAATCTTTAAAAATACATCTATATAATCTTGGGCTGGAAGGGTATATGAGGGCTCTACTGTGTCTCATTTATTCTAACTGATGTCCAATGGAAACTTTTGGGAGTGTGTCTGCTAGTAGCTTCTCAACTTCCAGCAGACACAGGGCTCTGATGTCTGACCCTCTCCTAAACGTCACTTCCAAATGTGTTCAGGTCACAGAGCCCACAAAAGCAGCTCTCAGGTTTTATCGCATGAGGTTCTTTTTTGTCCTGTCAGTTTTTGCCAGATACTGTTTTGCCAGCTTTTCAGTTGCTAAGAAAGATGCTTTAAATTTAGCTTTACTGCTTATCAGTGAGAGTAGATCCAAATAATTAAGCCTGACTTGACTAGAAATGAGATGTCACATCTCAATATCTTAAAGCAATAGAAAAAGTAATGGCGATTTTGAGTATCATAGTAATGTTGCTATGAAGTTAGAAAATCAGGTGGAAGTAAGTACTGTGTACCCTTGGATTTTCTTCCACTGAGATTCAGTTGAAGAAAAATCCATGGAGATAGTTTGCTTTGATGGATTTGAGATCATCTGCAAGAGTGGGTAAAAAGTTCTGGCAAAGTGCAATTGAAATAGAAGTTTGGTGCAAAAGAAAAAGCCCTAAAATCCATGAACCCAGTGGTCTTCAAGTTTTTGAAAAAAATTACAAAAAACTGCAGAGATTTCAAGTGTTTTTTTGCACTTGCACTTAATTTCCATTTTTTCCCATTGGTGTCTTGAAGTGCAGTCACACAAACATTGTTGTAGACTCTTCTCCTGCCAACCTATCAAAACTGTTGGGAAAAAAATAAGGTTTTTGGTTTAAAAGTACATTTACTTAGAGTGTTCCTTTTTATCTTTAATTTTTTTAAAAGATTTACTCATTTTATTACAGCCCAAGGTCTTGAATTCGTTCCAAAGGGCAGACTGCAAGCATGCGCCTCCCTTTTGCATGGCTGGTAAGTCTAGAGGTACTTCTTGGCTTCTGTTTTATTTTATTATTCTTTTAAAGATTTATTTATTTTTATTGCAAAGTCAGATATACAGAGAGGAGGAGAGACAGGGAGGAAGATCTTCCATCCAATGATTCACTCCCCAAGTGAGCCGCAATGGCCGGTGCGCGCCAATCCGAAGCCGGGAACCAGGAACCTCTTCCAGGTCTCCCATGCGGGTGCAGGGTCCCAAAGCATTGGGCCATCCTCAACAGATTTCCTGGGCCACAAGCAGGGAGCTGGATGGGAAGTGGAGCTGCCGGGATTAGAACCGGCACCCATATGGGATCCCGGGGCTTTCAAGGCGAGACCGCTAGACCACACCACCGGGCCCTTTATCCTTAATTTGTGTTTGTTTTTGCCATGAGAAAAGTTTTGGCCGAGTCATAAACAGTACCTACTCGTGCAATAAAGGAACTGATCAAACTTGCAGCGATAGTTTGTACATAAGGAGACTGCTGATCTTTGGCTTCATGGTAATAGAGCTATGGTGAGTCACTGGCTTAGAGAAGCCTTCGAACAAGGCCAGCAGTCATGCATCACAGCATGTGGCCGGATATGGGGGAGAGAGTTGGAGAAGGATTTATTAAGTAATTGTCCACTATTTGAGCAGTTTAGGTCCATAAAGAGTGACTCATCCAGTCTGGGATGCCTAGATTTAAATTAGAGAAAAATAAAGAGGAGCATGTTGAGAAATGCCGGCTCTGTTACCCTCTTGTTGTGTCACTTTGCTGGCAAGGACAAAAGGAACTATTCAGCTATTTTCCCATAACAATGTTAACATTGTATAAAGAATATATGTGGAAAAGAAATATTTGTGAACCTGTACTTTTCATACTGTCTATATGAGCACTTGATGCTGTTTGAGGATTTAATTAGTCATTTCTGAGCCTGGGTTATGACTATGTCTTTTGGTACAATATTACATATTGATATGTACATTCTATGTGCCTAGGTCAAACCAGCAGCATAGCGGTCCCTAAACTAAGGGACCTACAGATAAGCCATCCTATTCTTAGATTTCAAATTTGAGAAATATTCACTTAATATGTAGGGAATCCAATTTCTGATTAATACTTTGCAAGTGGATCCACAGATGGCAACAACAATGCTGCGCTCTGCATGCCAAGTGTTACACCAAGCACACTATCACTGACTTTCAGAAGGTAGGAATCAGTGATCCTATTCAACAGATGAGAAACAAAGGCACAGAGAAGTTTCTTGACAAATACATGAAGTGCTCATAACTCATTTTGGCTCATGGAAAAGCTGTAACTCGAATCCTACTTCACATAGCAGAAACACCAAAACTAAGGAACCTAAGGTAAAGCGCCAGGGCAGGGGAGGTCGTGGGGAGGGATGTTGGGTGGCAAAGTCCAGGCTTCACATTTTGTTTTCCTACTTGCTAAAGGCATGTGATTAAGTTAGTTCCTGCTACTATTATGGTTAAACTGTTTAAAATATCATCCCTAGGCAAATGTTGGCAGAGATTAAGATGATGCTGGAGGACTCCTGTAGCCCATATCATGGGATCTGGATTCCAATGCCGCTTCAACTGCGGGCTCTAAACTTCATCTATTTTTTTGCTTTTGTTTTGTTTTTGTTTTTTTTTTTATTAAATTTGATCATTAATTACATTGTGTTGTAATTTCATAGGAACTGGGATTCTCCCCACACTTCCCCACACCCTCCCCCCATGGTGGGTTCCTCCACCTTGTTGCGTAACCATAGTTCAAGTTCAGTTGAGATTCCCTCTTAGCAAGCATATGCCAAGTATACTAACTTCATCTTAATGAACCCTGGAAGTAACCAAGTGATAATCTGCACAGCTAGGTTCCTGCCATCCACATACACCTGGGGATGGATATCTGACAGCTGCCTTTGGTCTGACCTAGCCCATGCTGTGGCAGGCATTTTCAGATTAAATCGGTTAATAGAAAATCTTTCTCTATTCTCTTACTCTCCTCTCTTTTTTGTAAAGTTTTATTTAACTGGAATACATTCCTTGTATTTTACTTAAAGTTAAGAGCATAATGAGATTTCCCAACCTGTCTAGCCTTCTGCCACACTCTCGCCCTTTCTCCTCCTTCCCTTATAATTTTTGTTTAACTTTTCACTGCAGCATACTTTGAGTTTATAACCACAAGTTTAATCCTCCATTAAAGAATTCCACAAGTAGTAAGTAGAAAAACCACGATTTCTCAAGAGTACAGATGAGGGTTATAAACATTAATCAAATCTCAAGGTGTCAGTTTCAGTCATATTCCACTTTTGTACTCTGTATTAGCTAACAAACAGGAAGGAAACCATTTGTCTTTGGGGGACTGGTTTATTTCAGTAAGTATAAGAGGCAAGTGTCTACTTGCCTCCATTCTTTCAAATAAATAATAAAATTTAAAACAGCCATCCTTCTTGATCAGTCATCCCTTCCCATGGAAGAAATATACTATGACTTCTTGTGTTTGTGTGTGTGTGTGTGTGTGTGTGTGAGAGAGAGAGAGAGAGAGAGAGAGAGAGAGAGAGAGAGAGAGAGAAAGAGAGAGAGAAGACCCTCTTAAAATATCTATTTCCATCTCATCAGAAACCAGGGAGTTGGAGTAAATGAGGCACTTGGAATGCTGACAGGAAGGTACTGAGGGGAGCTAAGTAACTTGGGAGTGATGTATAGGAGGAAAGTATTTGCCAGCATCCTCTCTGACGTCTTACAGGACTGAAAATTATTCAATAGCGTCAAACTATCAATAAGTGCTGACTATAAATTTTGGTTTGTGGAAAGAGCCAGAGACTGAAATCACATTGTCTAACCTCAAAGAACTCCAAAAACATGACTGTAATTCTCAGTTGCAGTCTACTGAGAGTTGGGTAGGAGAAGCGAGGCCAGTTCCCTGAAGCCTTGGAAAGATTGACTGTGTGATGCCATGTTTTCTATTGCAGAAAACAATGCACAAGTCCCCTACCAATGCCAAACGGACATCAACAAATCAAATATTCTGAATGTATGTTTTTGTTTAGTTCCCTGGTAATCTTACCTTAAGAACAAGGTCTACTGCAGTCACTGGGCAGCTTTTTCTTTTTTTCAGTCAAGCAAAATGAAGGAATTGTTGGAATATCATGCTTTGCTGCCAGAAACTCTCAATAAGATGAACAGTTCCAGTGAAATACATTGCCAGAGGGTTTGTGTCTGCTATCATTTGAACAACTGTTTAATTACTTGCAGATGTGCAGGAAATCATGTGCAAAACCATGCTGTACTCACTTGCTACTATTTTACATGTAAACGCATTCTATGGCTTATCAGGATCTTTAACCGTAAACATTTGAGTGACAACTCTCCAACTGGACCCGGAGCAGTAGCCTACTGACTAAAGTCGACACCTTTGCAAGTGCCAGGATCCCACAGGGCTGCTCGCTCACTTGTATCCCGGCTGCTCCACTTCCCATCCAGCTTCTTGCTTGTGACCTGGGGAAGCAATCAAGGCCAGCCCAAAGCCTTGCGACCCTGTACTGGCATGGGAGACCTAGAAGCTCCTGGCTCAGCTCCAACTGTTGCAATCACTTGGAGTGGCTCAGCAAATGAAAGATTTTTCTGTCTCCTCATCCTCTCTGTAAATCTGACTTTACAGTCAGAATATTTTTTTAAAGATTTATTTATTTTTGGGGGGAAGCCAGACATGTAGAAAGGAGAGAGGACAATCTTCTGTTCAATGATTCCTTCCTCAAAGTGGCCGCAACAGCTGGAGCTGAGCCGATCTGAAGCCAGGAGCCCAGGTCCTCCTCCAGGTCTCCCACGTGGGTGCAGGGTCCCAAGGCTTTGGGCCATCTTCAACTGCTTTCCCAGGCCACAAGCAGCGAGCCGGATGGGAAGCGGGACTGCCAGGACTAGACGCAGTGCCCATATGGGATTCCTGCACATTCAAGACGAGGACTTTAACTGCTGGGCCACCTCACCAGGTCCAAAATCTTAACTCTCCAACTAAAATACTGAAGGCCAGTACATTGTGAGCTGAACATATCCCATGTTGGTAGCCCATTCCTAAACCAATGCTGGCCTTTTTTTCAAGGATAACTAGTATGTCAGAATTACTCCATATGCACGGGGCTGAAACTTCCTAAACACACACACAAGCAAGAATTGTAAAGAAAGATGGCTTGTGTGAGCATGAACTTCACCCCATTAAGGTTCTTAAATAGTTATCTGCTTTTAGCTCATTTCCTACTAAAAATTCAAATGTCTCAATTTTCCATTAGGCTGTTACAGCTTCATCTGTTAAGCATAGCCCCGCGTTCCCTAGCATCACCTAGTAGATCATTCTTGATCTCGGAGCTTCTGACGAGCTATGTGGATTCCAAGTGAGATGTGCCTTACCGGAATTATGCATACATGTCAGTAAGGATTGTTTTCCATCATTTAGGGACCAAGTGATTTCTAGAAAAGCCATAATGTTGAGAGTACTTCTGAAGTTATTTACTGTTACGGCATGGTAGAGAAACTGAGACGTGCGTTAGACTAGACGTTAATTTGTCAGCATTGGCCAGCAACATTCCTCGTGTAGACAAACGTGGGAGTAATGCTCAAATGCTCAATACCGAGATAGGAGAAGATCAGACAAGGATGAAAGTCTGGTGCTTCTCTGCCTCGTGGAGGTGTTTGTGGAAGTAGGAAGTGGGATGCTTCACAAAGTCCGTAAAAATGGAGTCAAAAGAGAAGTTTCCATGCAGACTTGAAATCCATACGTTGGCTTTCATGAGCATTCTCCACAAACATTTTAAAGACTGGTTGAAAGAGACAGTGTATGTGAGTTCTCTAGCTCACCAATGTTAGGAAAAGTACACCTGTTCCTGGTTAAGTACCCAACTTGTGAGAATTCCATAATTTTTAGCTTGTATTTTCTGCCTTCTGGCTAGATGTGTTTTGGATTTTTATTCTTTGGACAGCTGTGGGTAAAAAGTGGGAAATTAATGATGATCAAATTAGACAATGAACCTACTTGTTAGCTCTAGAGGAAGTCTAACTACAATGAAAATTAGACTTGTGGATTATTTGAGTTACAATTCCCTCACTTTTTATTATGAAGTGCGTTGCATTACATGACAGTTTCATAGGCTCTGGGATTCCCCCAACCCCTCCCCATGCCATCCCCCCATGGTGGATTGTTCCACCTTGTTGCAGTATTACAGTTCAAATTAAGTCAAGATTCTTTCATAGCAACCATGTAGTTTGCATAGTGTCCAGCATCTTATTGTCTAAATAAACTCCAGGTTTCTTGGGGAGACCATCTCTGGTCTGAAAATAGAGCTGGCAGAATATCATGCCAATCAATTAAAAGCCACAACAAAACATCAGCAACAATTTACAACATGATGGAGTTAATTGACATGGTATTGAGTAATCAGTACGTTAAAATGCAAGTTCTTAACCACATCCTGTGAGTACTTCATTGGCATTTCAATTTTAGTTTATACACGGAACCGGCTTCTATACACCTTAAAATGGCTATAGGGTACTATTCAGCTGTCTCGTGTCTATTTTCATTGGAGTATTTAGCAGTTTATAGTGTTAAAACATAATGTTGCTGAACTTGGCAGATTTTAGGATAGTCTAAACTGGCTTATAACTCTGACAAGGCATTTGTCAACAGTTGAGGTGCAGAACAGTTTTAGGAGGGGTGTGCAGAGAAATCTTCAATGCCTTAGTGAGGAGTAACCAATCTTTGTGTCCTGCCTAGTAAGGTATGTGTGAGTCCACGCCGACCATTTCCTCCTGGTTCTAAGCTTTCCTTGTTGTTCTCTATCCTAATGTTTTTTTTTTTTTGGGGGGGGGTCTCTGCAGCGACCCTGATGGTCCTTGCAGGAGAGGGTGGGGATCCAAAGTTGGAACTAAGTAAGGATCAGAGAAAGCTCCTCTCCCTAGTCCCAAAGGAAGTTTACTGCTCTTCTGTTTCTGCAGACTGCTCAGGGCTCCTGGCTGTTGTTCCGATGACCTTGGATCCTGTCAGGAAGGATTTGGGCTTCTTCCATCCCATGTGGGAGATCCAGATGGGGGTGGATGACCTCAGAATTCTCAGGCTCCGAAGGCACTCCAATTCCCTATGTTCTTCTTGGCGGTTGGGATGTAGTCCTTGGTGCCCGTAGTGATAGTCCTTGGTGAGGATGCGGGAGTCTACAGGGTTGGGATACAAGCCTCCTCCTGTCCACCTGCTCCACTCTGGGGTGCCCCCCTGCTCTGTGTGTACGACCTGTTAAGAGATTGTCAGGATCGCTCTTGATTCCCCCTATATGTCTTTGTAGTTTGAGTTACTTGTTCCATTCCTGACAGGTTATACTTCACGTCTTCCTCACATTCTAAGCAGATGGAAGATTTCTCTGCTCTCCCACCCCATTTCCAAGTAGCATAGGGTCTTAAAAGTATATCAGGTTTTACAATTCTTTGATGTAGATCATAAGCAGTTTGATTCACATTGGTTGTTGGTTCATTGGTGACATCACAATATCTTATTGCATGAGCTACAGACTGTTTGGGCTTGGAATAATACTACAATTTACAGGTACTGGCATCATTTCATCTTAAATTAAGGCAAATATGTGGTATCTAACCTTCTGGGATTGGCTCATTTCCCTTAGCATTATGGTTTCCAGTTGGGCCCATTTGGCTACAAAACTGCCTTTCATTTTGTTTAAAGCTGAGTAGTATTCCATGGAGTAAATGAACCATAGCTTTCTTATCCAGTCTTCTGCTGATAAGCATTTCGGTTACTTCCATGGTTGTACAATTGATTGTGCTGCTATGAACATAGGAGTGCATGTTGGTTTCTCATGTAACAGTTGTTTTGGATATATTCCTAGGAGTGCTATTGCTGGATCATATGGTATGCAGACTTTCCGTTGTTCGAGTGTTCTCCATACTGATTCCCATAGAGGCTGTACAAGTCTGCAGTCCCACCAGCAGTGGAGTAGGGTTCCCTTTTCCCCACATCCTCGCCAGCAAGTGTTGGTGGTGGTTTTTTGTATGTGAGCCATCCTCACTGGCGTTAGGTGGTATCTCATTGTTGTCTTAATTTGTACTTCCCTTATTTCCAGGGAAAGCTGAGCATTTTTTCATGTTTATTTGCCATTTGGGTTTGTTCCTTTGTGAAATGTCTGCCCATTTCTTGAGTGGTTTGTTTTGGTTGTTCTGGAGATCTTTGTATATTCTGGAGATTAGCCCCATATCACCTATGTAGTGTGCAAAGATCTTCTCCCATTCTGTGGGCTGCTTTTTTACTTTGTTGATTGTTTCCCTTGCTGTGCAGAAGCTTCTTAGTTTGATGTAGATACATTCATTTGTTCGTGTCTTGATTGCTGTTTTTGGTGTCCTTTTCAGGAAGTCGGGACCTACCCCTAGATTTTGCAGAGTATTTCCAACATTTTCTTCCAAATGTTTGAAGGTTTCTGGATATAGGTTTAGGTCTTTTATCCATGTAGATTTGATGTTAGTGTATGGTGAGAGATGTGGGTCTATCTTTTTGTTTCTGCAGGCTATCAACCAGTTGTCCCAACAGCATTTATTGAACAGACCTTTCCATTTGCCTAGATTGTCGTTTGTCTTTTTGTCAAAGATTATTTGGCTGTATCTGTGTGGGTTCCCTTCTGGTGTTTCTATTCTGCTCCATTGATCTTCCTCTCTATCTTTGTGCCACTACCAGGCTGTTTTGATAACCACTGCCCCATAGTATGTCCAGGGGTTCGGAACTGTAATTCGCCCTGCTAACTTCCTGTGCTTCAGGATGGTTCTAGCTATTCTTGGGTTTTTGTGTTTCCAAATGAACCTTTGAATCATTGTTTCCAGTTCCATGAAGAATGTTTTGGGTAATGTGATTGGAATTGCATTGAATGTATATATTGCTTTTGGTAGTATAGACATTTTAATGATACTGATTTTACCTATCCAGGAGCATGGGATGTTACTCCATCTTCTGAGGTCTTGTTCAATTTATTTTTTAAGTAGTTTGTAGTTTTCTTCAAATGGGTCTCCTACATTTTTGGTTAGGTTTATTCCCAGATACTTCATAGTTTTCTGTTATTTTGAATGATATCTTGCTGATTAGATCCCTTTCCATCTTGGGGCTGTTTGCATACACTATAGCTGCTTTTCGTTACTTCATTTTGTACCCTGCCACTCTACCAAACTCTCGTATAAGTTCTAGCTGTCTCTGTATTGAGTCTCTTGGCTCTTCTAAAGAAACATAACACATCGCCATGGAGGAAAAAGACATGAGGTGTAGTTAAGCGAGGGAGTGAAAGTGAGGGTTTGTTCTTTGTGGCGGACTGTAAGAACAAAAGGTGAATTTTTGAATATTTTTCACCATTGCAAAGAATCTTGCTGGCAAAATAATGCACCAGTCAAAACCTGATAGTTCCAATTGTTTGCATGTAATAGTTAGCAGACGCATGTCTCCATAATTTTCTCATTAAATCAGTCTGAATGTTCCACAACAATTAAAATCCTCATGTTTTAAGTTTCTGGTTACTTGAATATATAAGGTGGTCATAATTTTAAGTGCAACTTTTTACATTTTTAAGATCAATTGACACAAATATGCATCCACGGGGACTCTGTAAGGTTTTGCTGCATGTAAAGCAAACATTGGGTACTGATGAAATGGGGGTGAATAGATCTAGTTATGTAGTTCCTTGGATAATTTCTATGTGCTGAAACACTCAAATTCCTTCCATCTAGCTTTATATGTATTAACTGTATGTTATATATAATGTGTAGACGCGTCCACATATGTATGTACACACAGCATGTTATTGGTAACTGTCATCACCTTGTCATACTATAGAACACCAGAACTTAGTTCTTCTACCCAGCCATTACTTTCAACTTGTCCATCAGACTTCTCCCATTTTTCTATCCCTCTCCCTTCTTCCCCCCAATCTGTGATATTATTCTAAATTCACATGAGATCAACTTTAAATTCCAAACAATGTTTCAAAAAGTTTGTAGAAGACAGAATTAAAGATCTGTTTATCTTGATGAAAAAGGTCTTAAAATTTGCGTTTTTCGTACAATGAACACTATGAATGCATATACAGTTCTTCACAATAGTCCTTAGTGACCTTTCACCTTTCTCTAGTGTTGGTTAGATTTCGTTTCTCAGCTCTCCTCTAATTTCTTTTTGCTGTTTTTAACATTTATTTTATTTTCATTACAAAGTCAGATATACAGAGAGGAGGAGAGACAGAGGAAGATGTCCCATCCGATGATTCATTCCCCAAGTGAGTTCAATGGCCCATGCTGCACCGATCCGAAGCCAGGTGCCTGGAGCTGCTTCCAGGTGTCCCATGTGGGTGCAGGGTCCCAAGGCTTTGGGCTGTCTTTGACTGCTTTCGCAAGCCACAAGCGGGGAGCTGGATGGAAAGTGGAGCTGCTGGGATTAGAACCAGCACCCATACAGGATCCTGGAGCGTTGAAGGCAAAGACCTTAGCTGCTAGGCCACGCCGCCGGGCCCAGCTCTCTAATTTCATTTCAATGTTTTGTTTCTAGGTTAGTCTATAAGTTTGCTGTTTTTATTTCTTTTTGAAATAACCTTTGTTTCACTGATCTTTCATGTTTTTCTCCTCGTTTACTGGTTTGATCTTTATTTCTTTACTAACTTTGGGATTTAGTTTATTCTGCCTTCTCTAGATACCCAAAATTCACCTAACCTGTTTGAAACCTTTCCATTTTTTTATGTAGGCATTTAATGCTTCAACCTTTACTTAGTATTTCTTTAGATGTCTTATGTAAGTTTTGAAATGCTGTATTTTCATTTCATTCAATTTTTAAGTTTTCTTTTGGATTTCTTCCACATTTCTTCTTTGGATTTCAGGATCATAATATTTAATCTGCAGATGGTTTTGTTTTCAAGATTTATTTGAAAGGCAGATGTTACAAAGAGAAGATTAACTCTCCAAATGGATGCAATGGCCGGAGCTGAACCAATCCCAAGCCAAGAGCCAGGAGCTTCTTTGAGGTCTTCCACACAGGTGCAGGGTCCAAGCACGAGAACTATCCTCCACTGCTTTTGCAGGCCATAAGCTGAGGGCTAGAAGGGAAGTGAGGCCCCCGGAACATGAACCAGTGCCCACATGGATGCCGGTGTGCAAGGTGGAAGATTAGCCCCTTGAGCCACAGGGCCGGCCCCTCAATCTATGGCTTTATAATTACCAAATTTGTCTGGATTTAGATTTTTGTGATTAGAAAAGATATGATGTGTTTTTTGTTGTGGTTTAATATGTGGTCTTAGAGGAAGTTTAGTGTATTCAAGTACATATTCTAAAGCTATTGCAATGAATGCTGTGTCAGTGTCTGTATACCCTAGAACTGTGGTTTTTCTTTTTGTTTTTTGTTTTTGTTTTTGCTTTTTGTTTGTTTGTTTGTTTTTTGCTTGATTGACATGTTAGTTGATTCCTTAACTCCACTTTTCTTGATCTGGAGCTTGACTCTCCCTTTAGATATGTATGTGTTTTTTTTAAAAGATTTATTTTGTTACAAAATCAGATATACAGAGAGGAGGAGAGACGGAGGAAGATCTTCTGTCTGATGTTTACTCCCCAAGTGAGCACAACGGCCGGTGCTGTGCCGATCCAACCAGGAACCTCCTCCAGGTCCCCCACGCAGGTGCAGGGTCCCAAGGCATTGGGCAGTCCTCAACTGCTTTCCCAGAGCACAAGCAGGGAGCTGGATGGAAAGTGGAGCTGCTGGGATTAGAGCTGGCATCCATATGGGATCCCGGCTCGTTCAAGGCGAGGACTTTAACACTAGGCCACACTGCCGGGCCCTCCCTTTAGATATAATAAGGCTTTTTAAGAAAATAACATGCTGTGGCATTGGATATATAGTACCCAATCTGTCCTATCTTATTGTTGAATTAATTCCTTGATCACTATCTGATGATCTTTGTATCTTTTTATAGCTTTTGGCTGAAGTGTATTTTGTCTAATGCACTACTCCTGCTTGCTTTAGGTTTCCACTTAGGTAGAACATTTTTTTCCATCTTTTCACCAGTGTGTGTCTTTACTAATGAGTTTCTTAAGGTACATATCCTCGGTTATTTTTTAATCCATTTAGCCAAACTCTATCTTACCTGGGAGTGTGGTCCATTGACTTTCAAAGCTGTTGCTAATAAGTAGTAACAGTAAGTAGCTGTTATTAGTAAGTAATCTATCCACTGAATAATTAATTGGTTTCTTCTGAGTATTCTTCATCCAGTTATGGGTGAGCTTCAAAGTTTTCCATTTTGGGCCCAGCACAATAGCGTAGTGGTTAAAGTCCTCACCTTTCACATGCCAAGATCCCATATGGGCACTGTTTCTAATCCCAGTGGCTCTGCTTCCCATCCAGCTCCCTGCTTGTGGCCTGGGAAAGCAGTCAAGGATGACCAGCAGCCTTGGGACCCTGAACCCACATGGGGGGCCCGCGCTCCTGGCTTCGGACTGACTGAACTCCAGCCATTGCGGCCGCTTGGAGTGAGCTATCAGACGGAAGATCTTCCTCTCTGTCTCTCCTCTCTGTATATCTGACTTTGTAATGAGAATAAATAGAAGTTTTGCATGTTCTCATGATGCTAGCCTGCTACCTTTTATTTGCTTCTGTCTGTACATTTCCCTCAAACAAGTTTTAGGAGGCCAGTTGATTCTGATGACTTTCCTGACTTTCACTCATTTTGGAGAATATTTAAGTTATAAAGGATAGTTCTACTCAGCCAAGTATTTTTGGCTGATAGGCTTACTTTTTCTTCACAACTTGAAATAAACCATTCAATTCCCTCTTGGCCTATAAAATTTCTGTTTGACAATGTTGTTTGTTTAGTGGAGGTCCCCTTGAAAATGACAGTGCTTTCCTTTTGAGAATGAACAATTGTTTGCACTTAAAAGAGCTGGACCACAATAGGTCAAGGGAACATGGATCTTTTCTGATCCTGTCAATTGACATCCTATAGGCCTTCTGTACTTGGAGGTGTACTTATTAAGATCAGGAAAGTTATGAGCTGTTTCATTGAATATGCGGCATACTCTGTTCCTCTCAGGAATTCCAAGAAAGTGTTCATTTCAGTAAGGTCTCAAAGCTCTCGGGCTGCTTTCATTCCCTTTCTCACATTTTTTTAAAAGCTTACTAGAAAATATTGAACCTGTCTTCAAGTTCAAATATTTTTTAATTCTGTTGATCCTCATTTATCTTGACTTTCAACTATTTTCATTTTTAATTTTTCTTTAAGAAATACTTGATTTGCAAGGTAGATAAAGAGGGGGAGACAGATCCTCCATCTCAATGGCTGACATCAAGGCCTGGGCCACTGGATAGCCAGGAGCCTGGAGCTCTGTCCCTCTTGTAGATGACAGGGACACAAGGGAAGGGGAGGGGCCCTGGCTCGGCGGAAGACACTCGCCTCTGGTGCCGGGGGTCTCCAGCAGCAGCGACCCTCGCTACTGCTGCTGCCAGAGGTCTCCAGCAGCAGTGATGAACTGATGTAAGGGGGCGCAGCGGGGCTGGTAAGGCCAGGAGCAAGGGAAGGGGAGGGAGCCCGGCATATCTTGAGACCCTCCCCGCACCGTGAGGGGAACTCCAGCAGCAGCAGAGACCTGCTCCACTGCACCTGGGGGTCTCCATCAGCATTGGCAACCCTCACCTCGGCTGTTAGGGGTCTCCAGCAGCATTGGCGACCCTCGCCTCGGGTGCTGGGGGTCTACATCAGCAGCGGAGACCCTCGCCTCGGCTGCACGGGGTCTCCAGCAGTGGCGGGAGGGGAGGGGGCGCGCTGCAGCTTGAAAGCCCAGGCGCAAGGAAAGGGGAGGAGGCGAGGCACTGCTGCAACCCCTAGCAGCGCCACGAGGGGATCTCCAGGGGAATTGGCGACCTTGGCCTCGGCTGGTAGGGGTCTCCAGCCGTGGCGGCAACCCTCGCCTTGGCTTCCGGGGGTCTCCAGCAGCGTCGGCGACCCTCGTCGCAGGAGCTGGGGGTCTCTAGCAGCAGCGGCTAGGCGAGGGGAGGGGGCGGGGCACGGCTGGAGAGCCCAGGCGCAAGTGATGGTGAGGGGCCATGGCATGGCTGCAGACCCTGGCCTCAGCTGCTAGGGGGTCTACAGCAGTGGAGGCTACCCTCAACGAGGACCCCGGGGGTCTCCAGCAGCTGAGGCGACCCACGCCACGGCTGCCCGGGGGTCTCCATCAGCAGCGGAGACCCTCCCCGCAGGTCCCGGGGGTCTCCATCAACGGCGACCCTCGCCTCGGCTCCCGTGGGTCTCCAGCCATGACGGCGACCCTCGCCTCGGCTGCAGGGGGTCTTCAGCAGTGGCGGCTAAGGGAGGGGAGGGGGCGCGCTGCAGCTGGAAAGCCCAGGCTCAAGGGAAGGGGAGGAGGCGGGGCACTGCTGCAACCCCTAGCAGCGCCAGGAGGGGATCTCCAGGGTAATTGGCAACCTTGGCCTCGGCTCCTGGGGGTCTCCAGCAGCGTCGGCCACCCTCACCTTGGCTGCCGAGGGTCTCCAGCAGCGGCTAGGCGAGGGGAGCTGAAGCAGCGCAGCCAGGCTGGAAAGCCCAGAGACAAGGGAAGGGTAGGGGTCCTGGCACAGGGGAAGACACTCCCCGTGGCTTCCAGTGGTCTCCAGCAGCAGCAGCGAACTGAAGAGAGGGGGCGCAGCGGGGCTGGTATGGCCAGGAGCAAGGGAAGGGGAGAGAGCGCTGCATGGCTTGAGACCCTCCCAGCACTTTGAGGGGAACTCCATCAGCAGCAGAGACCTGCTCCGCTGCACATGGGGGTATCCAGCAGCATTGGGGACCTAGCCTCGGCTGTCAGGGTTCTTCAGCAACGACGGCGACCCTCGCCTCAAGTGCTGGCGGTCTCCAGCAGCGATGGTTACCCTGGGCTTGGCTTGCAGGGGTCTCCAGCACCAGCGGTGACCCTCGCCTTGGCTGCTGGGGGGTCTCCATCAGCAGCAGCGACCCTCGCCTCGGGTGCTTGGGGTCTCCAGCTGAGGCAGCCAGGGGAGTGGTGGGAGCAGCGCGCCTGGATAGCTCAGGCACATGGCGAGTTTAGCCTATGGGGCATGGTGCATCTGCAGAGCCCAGGCGCCAGGGAAGGGGAGGGGCGGCGGAATTGCTGCAGACCTTCGCCTCGGCTGCCAGGGGTCTCCCGCAGCAGAGGCGACCCTCGACGGGAACCCCGCTGCTGGGGTCTCCACACCGAGGCCCTCACAACCTTCCTGTGTGTGTGGTATGGGGTGGTGTTTGTTGGAGCGGAGTGGTGCAGGGTGGTGTCCCAGTGGGTCAAGAATCAGCCTGCCAGGCAGATGGCCTGCATGGGTGCTGCTTCAGATCCTGGCTGCTTCCTCCGCAGGCCAGCTCCCAGCCGATCCTCCTGGGAGAGCAGTGGAGGATGGTGCAGGGCTTTGTGCCCCTGTGCCCCTGTGCCCAGGGGGACACCTGGAGGAAGGTCCTGGTTCCCGGGATTGTCATGGCCCAGCCTCGGCTGGCTCTGGTGCTGGTCCTCGGGGAAGTGAGCCAGCAGATGCAAGAAAGATTGCTCTCTCTCCCTCTCTGTTCCTCTGTGTTTCAAAGCAAATAGCACAGAGGAAGGCTGGCATGCACACAGGCAGGCAGTCAGACAGGAAGAGATAGACACCTGCTGCCCTCCTGGGAGGGAGCGTGCTGTGTGCTGTGTGCTGTGCTCTGTCTCTATTGCTTTTTCCTGCGAATGCAGACTCCGAGGGCATATGTAGGGCTTCCGTCATGGGACTCCTTTGCAACTTCTAAAGAGTGCTTGAGAGAGAAGGTCTCTGTGGCTGGGGCTGCTTCCCTTGACTTGGCAGCAGTTAGGAGGAGCGTCCTGCAGTGAGTGCCGGTGGCCACGAGAGGGCAGGCGAAGCTGCCCTTTCTACCCCTGTTTCTCTGAAACTTGAGGAAAAGTAAGTGAAGAGGCTATTTTAGAAAGTATAAATTAAATAGAAACGGTTTTGCCAAGCATTTGGATTAAAGAACAGCTACTAGTAAGTATGTTTCTAGGGCTGCATCTTACTGTCACCCTGGGCCATTCCACAGCATTTCATTGTTTCTCCTACTACCAAACTGAAGCTCATTCTCTCCCTTTCCCTTTATTTTGTTTTGTTTCTAAGTTTTGCTTCTATTCACCATCTGCAATATCGGATCATTTTGGGCCTAGTCGTTATGACAGTCTATCTGGTGGCCATGGTGGGCTCTATCCTACCTCTTACTTTTTACAAGAGAACTTCCCCATCATCTCATTTATTATTTCCGGTAGGCTTAAGAACAATAGTTTTATCATCCTTTTTATGGGTGTGGGATATTGGGTCTAACAACTTGGAGTAACTCATTCACAATCATACAGTCATGAAGTACCAGGGCTGAGCTCGTTGTCCCAGTTTTTTGTTTGTTGGGTTTTTTGGTTTTGTTTTGTTACTCTAAACTTTTGTAGTTGGTGGAAACAGATTGTGTGAACGAAAGCTGCAATCCCAGGAGGTAACCAGACGGAGGAAGGGGGTGTCATGAGTGAGTGCTGTGCAGAGTGATGACATCACGCCAACTGATACAAACAACCTGCCCATTGGATCTGCATGTCACTTTCCTGTAAGAGCCCACCTGATGTTTGTAACCAAGTGACAGTAAGGGGTGTTAGTGTATGTAAAGGTGGGAGAATGGGGAGTTCTAGTGTCTGGAAAATACCTGCAGGTGATGCCATTAGTTCTTTGTAAAGTGCTGGTCTTAAAATGTGAAACCCAAAAGGAAAAGTTCTTGTGAAGCTTTAGGAAAATTAACAGACACTTGAATACTGGGTACCTTTGGGTACAATCATGTTTGAATTTTTGACCTTGAACTTGATTTGAATAAAGTCCTATTTTGTGAAGATACTAAAAGTTCTGGGGAACTGAATCCCAGGCTTCAACTTCCTTCAATAGTTCCTTTGTCATTTATTAGCTTAAGCTGCCTTTCTATTTTCAAATATAGGCAGTTCATCTTCTGTATAGATTCCCAATACAGTAGGGATTAAAAGTTGCTCAAAGCTAGGCAGTAAAACTTTCAGCCAAGAAAAAATCAAACGTCTGGATGGCCCAAGGGAGCAACTGACATTTCAGTTTTTTAAAAGATTTATTCCCTGAATATTTCAAATTTAAACATAGGCTTTGGATCAGTGCAACTTGGGTTCTGTGTCACTTATTCTATATTACCTCAGTATTATATTATGGATTCAATTTCTTGCTCAGTTTTTGGAAATGGAAGACAAATTAAGTTGTCAGGCAGGACTTTAACCTGTAGTTTGCATTTCCTGTTCTTGAATTGTAGTGCTAGAGTCTTCAATGTTATTAATTTTTGCTAACCTGAGTAAGGAAGTGAAGTCCCAGGACTATTTGGAAAATAGGATGAGCTTTAGTTAGGGAGGGTGGGGGTGTGTGAAATGATGGGTTTAATAAGGGAAGTGAATAGGAAGCAGCAACAAGATGGTCATGTTACATTTGTTGAAACCAGAGATTCTGAAAATATAGAAGTCACTTCAGAAAACAAAGACTTTGTAGGTATCATGCTCCTGTCTACTTCTCTTCCCCCTCAAAGTACTAATGTTGAAACAATTTTGATTTGATGGTGATACCGTTTATGGAAGGATTGTTTTTTTCACTGTAGAGGTGAGTCCTGTTTGGATAGAATTTGTACACAGATATAGTGAACATCTTTGGAAGTTATGTCACCAGTGACCGTGTGCTTTAAATCACTTGCGTTATTGTTATGATGATGATGATGATGATGATGATGATGATGATGATCAAGGCAATTGCAAAGCACTTACCCTTGAACATTTACCAAAAGTCTGAGGCTCTATGACATAATGTTGATGGATTGTGTTGTTGAAGAATTAACAAGATGAATGCCCTTTTCCCTATGGTTGTGTGTACTTACATCTTATACTTATTGCTAAAGAAGTAGGTGTCAGAGAGGCTGATTTAATTGTGCTCAGTATTTTGTGACAAATCATGAAAGAGATTCCATTAGTCAAGATATTTGCAGTTCTAATGAAGAGTAAAATCTGATGATTTAGTAATGTTGGGATTATCTCATAACTAGTTGTTTAATTAAAGATCAAACATGCTAATGTGATTAGTAGATCTTATTATGAGAGTTAATTAGGCCAGGGTTAAGCAAGAACTTCTGGCCCATTATCTCTTTCTGTATAGCTACAAACTACAAATGGTTTCTCTATTTCAGTTGTTACAATAAATGTCTTATGTGCATGAAAAGTATGAAATTCTAATTTTGGTGTCCATCTATAAAATTGTATTGCAGCGTAGTGATGTTTATTCATGTACATTGTCTACAGCTGCTTTCAGTTATAAAGGCAGAATTCTACAATTGTATGTAATCATACAAAGATCATATAGCCCACAAAGCCTAAAACATTCAGTATTTGTAGAAAAAGCTGACATTTCAGATAAACTGTAGTGTCTTTCACATTTGTCCACTTCTTCACATTTCAACATCCATTATCCTGGTCTAGATCTTAGTTCTATATTGCCAAAATTGTTGCAGAAACCTCACAACTGGTATTCACATTCCTGGTTTTCCTTACCTTATCTTCCTAAAATATGCACACTTAAATATTTAATGATGTCTCCGTATTTACAGAAGAACCTACGTAGTTCAACGCAAAGTGCTTCTTGGGTCACTCTACACTTCAGGGAAGGCTCCACCTGCTTGCTCATTATAGTCTATACTTAGGGTAACCATCTGATTTTTCCAGAAGGGATAAGTAAGTGTGAAAGAGGCCTTTATAGTCATTGAATTGAGAAAACAAGTGTAAAGCAGTATTATTATAGGCACATCGGGATATATATATATATATATATATATATATATATATATAGCGCCATATTACCAATTTTTCATCTGGTTGCTACACATTCCTGATCTCTATATGTACTTGTTCTTTTACTTCTACTAGAATTTCTTTTCCTCTTTGTATAAATATCTACCTGAAACATTTTTCCAAATCCAGTTTATGAAGAGCCATGTCTGTGCAGCTGTACTCATACATAATCTCTTTCTCCCACTGTACACGCACACACACACACGTGCACACACACACACACATGTGTGCACACACACACACACACACCCCTATAGTGTGCAACACTAGTTTCTTTGAGACATAATCCTTAGCAAACACCATATTCCTCATGGATCTATATAGCACCATGCCATTTGCAGTATATATTTGATGAATCAATGAAGACTAGATTGTGGAGACTAGTATTTGAAGTATTCAATTTCTGAATCTTCCATTTTAATATGATTAAGTAGTAAGCAAAACTAGGTTTCTGAGGACTGAGGACACATCCTTGAGTGCCAGTATAGAAGTGTAGCAGGATGGATTAAAGTGCAGGTATAAACTTTGGGATCCAGCCTTCCTGAGACTGCATTATGATTCTGTCACTAATAGGCTGTATTACCTTGGGCTAGTTACTTTCTTCTCCTTACCTTCTTGCATCTGTAAAATGTGGGTGATCATAGTAGTTACTTGATGGAATGATGGCTGAATAATCAAGTATTCCAAGAACGCAGTGACTGCTCTATGAAAGTTCACTGCTGGGAGAATCAAGATGGCAGAATAGGGTAAGCACACGTTTAAACAGATGGAGAAACATTTAATCAGGATGAAGCAGAGAGGACACATTCCAGGAAATAGAGAAAAGAACAACAGCAGAGGGATACCTGGAGACTGACAGACACAGGAAAGCAGCAGACACAACGGTGTGGTGTTGCAGTGATGGATACTCCAGCGGCATTCAGCTGACGGCAATCGGAACTCCACCAGCAACCAGGTGGGAAGGGACTTGCACTGGGAACTTGGGAGGTGAACCCAAAGAACTGGCCATCCTGCTGGTCCATTTGATTTGACCAGGAGCGGAGACAGAGCAGCAGATCCCAGATGGGCAGTGCGAGAATAGAGTGGATTCACAGCCCAGTCAGCCCCATAGAGCCGAGTTGGGCGCCATTTTGCGTAAGGAGACAAAAGCAAGGGAAAGGACTGAGCATGCGCTGAGCTGGGAGTGAACTCGTTTCTTCTTTTTTTTTTGCATTTTTAAATTTATTTTTGAAAATTATATTGTTGACAATCTTTACATAGTTAATTACGGTAAAAAGGTTCAGGAGCTATAGGGAGGTGGGTAAGACTATTATGTCCATATTGTTTCCTTCTTGTATCTGAGGTAAAGGGGGTTATTGAGGGAGAAGCCCCTCCCAGTTTCCCACCCACCCCAAGTCCCGGATGTGGGGCATGCTCTGAGATCCTTGCTCAAGTGGTTTTAACAGTTCATCAGTTATGAATCGCTGCCATTTTCACCACTCCAAGCACAAGGGGGTTGTTGAAGAATCCACTGATTGACATAGTCATAGAGTCTTCATTTGCCCAGTATTTCGTTGGCCACACAGAGCTGAGGTGGTTGATTGACTTGTTCTTTCTTCTGTCTTTTTTTGGCCAGGGTTCTGAGTCCAGCATTTCGATTGGGGAGAACCCCAAAGAAATTGTGAGGTATTTATAGACCAGATTCTCGTGTGTTCTAGCAAGCACAGGGCCCGGCACAGTCCATCTCCTGGATCAGCTGGTGGTTGCAATTGCTGGGTTGGTTCTGTTTTCAGGCCCAACATAAACTGGGACCAATGGCTGTTGCAGTCCAGCCTAGTTCTGCTCAGCACATACTAGGCCCTCACATATACCAGTGGGAGCTGCAGCCTAGTCAGAGCGACCCACAATAACACCCAGCCACGTGGCTAGGTGAGGGGAGGGGGCGGGGAGCGGCGCAGCTTCAGACCCCAGCCTTGCCAGGAGGGGATTCCTCTCCCCGCACAGGTGGAGACCACCGCCGCACAGGGAGGGGAAGGGGGCACAGCGTGGCTAGAGACCACGGGAGACAGGGCCACAGTCCTCACTCTGGACCCCGGGAGACAGGGCCCGGTCCTCTCTCTGGACCCCAGGAAGCAGGGCCCCGGTCTTCCCCCTGACACATTGGACAGGCCTGGTCCTCTCCAGAACTCTGAGACAGGGCCCTGGTCCTCTCTCTGGAACTGGAGACAGGGCCACGTTCTCTCCTGGACCCAGGAGACTGGACCCCGGTCTTTTCCCCGGAACACGGTAGACAGGGTCCTGTCCTCTCTTGGAGCCCGGGCGCCTCGGGTGCGGGGGGGGGGTTTCCAGCAGTGGCGACGACCCTTGCTGCGGCTCCCGTGGGACTCCAGCAGCAGTGGCAAGGGGAGGGGGCGCTGCACTCCTGGAGAGCCCAGCTGTGCTGCCAGGGGAATGGAAGGGGCACCGGGCAGCTGGAGAGCCCAGGTGCAAGGGAAGCGGAGGGGGCGCAGCAGGGCAGGAGACCCTCCCCCGCGCCGAGAGGGGATCTCCAGGAGCAGCTGGGACCCTCGCCTCGGGTGCTGGGGTTCTCCAGCAGCAGCGGCGGCGAGGGGAGGTGTGGGGGGCTGCGCAGCTAGAAAGCCCAGGCTGAAGGGAAAGGGAGGGGGCGCGGCACGCCTGCAGCCCCTAGCCGCGCCACGAGGGGACAAAGCTAATTGTTTTTTGCAGCCCTAGCCAGAGAGAGCCGACCCCTTGCGGTGCGTCACTGCTAGAGGAGGCAATTCAGAACCAGCACAGCTCCAAACTCAGATACTGCTTTCCCTGGGATGCGCCGGGGTGGGGGGCCGCCAGCTAGGAGCTGGCGGGTGTGGGGAAAGCAAATGTGTCTCAGGCGCGCATCAGCCTGAGACCGTGAAGGATTATCTGCGGGATTATCCGCGCGGTCCACGCGGTCCAGCCAAGGGCACGGGCAAGCCTGCTTAGTTGGCTAGCTTTCAGAACAGCTCTCCAGAGGCAGCGAAGTTCTGCTCACCAACAGGGAAAAAAAATCCAGAAGGGAACAAAGCTTGGTTCATTCTCAACATCGCATGTCCCGGGGACTCTATTGCCCCTTGGCTTTACTCAGAGTTTCTGCTTAAGTTCTCTCTCAGCTGGTCCAGGCGGCAGGGAAGGCGCAGGTCTCCTCCTTGGGGGGGGGGGGAGGTTTCGCCCCACCCGCCTTGTCTTTCTTGTCTTTGCTGCCGGACTGTGCCCAGTTCTGCCGCCTCAGCGTTCCCGAGGCTTTTGTGTTGTCTTCCAAAGTTAGATTAACATTCCTGCCTTGAAATTTTTAAAAATATCGTTATTTTGGTAAATGTGCTACTTTACATCCATAAGTGGCTTTAAAATAACTCCAGAAAGTCACTTATAATTACCACTGAAAAGGCATGAAAACTAGCTTCTGATCTTGTGCAAACCTGGTTAGGTTTGTTGGCTCACCCCTTTCAGAGTGTGACTACAGGATACTCACCCTTCAAAAATCAAACTTTCAAAAGAGATTTATTTATTTTTGTTGGAAATCAGAGATACAGAGAGGAAGAGAGAGGAAGATGTTCTATCCTATGATTCACTCCGCAAGTGACCACAACTGCTTTCCCAGTTCACAAATAGGGAGCTGGATGGGAGCGGGGCTGCTGGGATTAGAACCATATGGAATCCTGGCACGTTTAAGGCGAGGACTTGAGCCGCTAGGCCACCGCGTTAGACCCCCAAAATGAAACCTTTTAATGTAAAGAAAACTCGATTTCTAAATGCGTCCTAAGAATTTACTAAAAATACAAAGCCTCTCCTGTGTATTGTTTGAGAACAGTAAGAGCATCTAATTCTGTGTTGCTATAAAATGTCTGGTTAAAAAAAAGGAAGCTGAGCAAAGTAAAAATGTAATTAATAATAGTTATTATATTTTACTGTCCCCTGAAGATTTGCATGTATTGCTACTGCAGAGTTCCAAAGAATACATAAAATACATTTTCCCCAAATCATGCCCCCAACCTCATCTGAAAATAATTGATGATAGAGCTGGTGACGTGGCCTCAAGGACTAAGCCACCATCGGCATCATCAACATCCCGTGCAGGTGCTGCTTTGGGTCCAAGCTGCTCTACTTTCAATTCCTCTTCCCACACTAGTACCTGGGAAAGACAGCCCAAGGATCACACTGAAAGTGTGAGGGGAAGCCTGTGTTGACTAAAGGAGACTCCAGTTGCGTCCTCTATGGCTTTAATGTGGACGCATATACATGCCACTGCATGAAATCGCACAGCATCTAGTAACAGTGTCTGTTGATTTTTACTCAAGGGGTACTTCCAGTGGAAGCGTCATTTTTTAAAAAGAAAAATCATAAAGGAAAAAGAAGGAAGGAAGGAAGGAAGGAAGGAGAGAGAGAGAGAGAAAACAAACTTTGAGGATGGGCATGATGGCCCAATTGGCTAATCCTCCAATTGTAAGCACCAGGACACTACTGATTCCTGTCCTGACTGTTCCAACTCCCTTCCAGCTCCCTGCTTGTGGCCTGGGAAAGCCTAGAGGATGGCCGCAGTCCTTGGGACCCTGAACCTACATGGGAGATCTGGAAGAAGCTCCTGGCTTCGAATCAGCTCAGCTCTGCCCTTCGGGGTCATTTTTGGAGTGAACAAACAAATGGAAGATCTTTCTGTCTCTCCTTCTCTCCGTAAATCTGCCTTTCCTATAAAAGTACATTTTTTAAAACTCAAACTGCAGTTTTATTTTTTTGCTACTGTATTCACGTGTCTTTTTTTTCAAACACCCCTTTTCTGCCACGCACGCAGAAGGGCATTTAAGCGAAGCAAAATGAAAATCTCTCTATGGTCTCGGGAGCATTGTCGTAATTTTAGGGGCAGGCCTGGTTCTTGGCAGGGAAGAGTGTAGCTTGGATCCAGTCCAATCAGGGCACAAAAATCAGCTCTAAGGGCTTTGACGCATAGAGAGAATGCTTCACCAGCTCTGGCTTCGTAATTCCGCATAGGAGGGAAAGCTTTCACTGAGTTCCTGTTCCAGGGATCACCATTTTCTGCGGGTGCGCCTGTGAGCGCGCGCCCAGGTGTCCCGACCTGAGTGCACTGGTTAGTCAGGCGCGCGTGTGTCTTGATTTCAATCAGAGTTGTTGTAGGTTTCAGCGGCCTGTCCATCAACTAGTATTTCTGGAGAAGCTCTAAATCCAGACACCTGCGACCCAGCGTCCTCCACCCGCCCTACTCGTGGGAGGTGGAATGGAGAATAGCGCAGGTGTGCGCCCTCAGGTGAGCGGCGCGCCCGGGGCCAGGAGCCGGGGACCAGGGACCGGGGAAGGCCAGCGTCGGGCCCGGAGGAGCACAATGCCGCTGGTGAGTGACCCCAGTGGAACCCGGAGTCCACTGAGCCCCGGTCTCTCGGCCACTAGCTTGGCGGGCTGAGGTTTAAGCTGGCGGGGAGGCTCTGAGCTCAGGGGATGGGGCAGCGGGTCCGGTCTGCGGCTTCAAGCTCCTTAGGTTTAGTCTGAGTGTTTGGGCGGCAGCGGAAAGGTGATCTAGTTCCTCACTACTACAGCGCTCCGGAAGGGGGGGATTCAAGTTAGAAAGCGACCGGGCAGATTTTTTCAAGTTGCTCTCTCTGGGTCCAGACCCATTGTCCCAAACGCTGGGACTCCAGAAAACTTTTGCGACTAAGTGAAGACCTCCTAAGGCACCCGTGGTGCGGTTCTGCCCGAGTTGCAACATTCGTTTAATTGGCGTTAATTAGAATACTCTGTTGGTGAAAAAGTCAGTCTGGATTTGGGTCTTTGACTTCATATCCCTTGTTTTCGCGTTCGTAAATAGTGGTGATAGAATATGACAAAAGTACACCGTTGGGGAATTTTTTGGTCAAGTTCAAGAAGTAGCACCGTTACCTCTGTCTAGACTTCAAAGTGGACTTTAAAATACTGTGTGTTTCACACTTCCCAATTCCATTGTGAGGGTGAAGTGAGCAGGAAACATGGAGTTTTTCAATGTGGTGGTAAGGTGTTGCAAAACCAGGGCTTGTTTCCTGAAAAAAAAAAAAAAATAGAGAGCTCAGACAATTATCAAAGTTTCTGGACATTTCTCTTGTGGTTTGATTCTTGAAATTTTCAGTATGGGAGCCCTTCGGTGTTGTTTAAATTTGTACGGAAAACAGACTCCTGAGTAGAGACCCTTTGTTTAATTTGTACTTTGCAACCTGACATTTGACAATGGTTGGTTCTAAATAGTTGTGCTTTATCGGCACGATGGAGTTTGGCTTTTTTTTTTTTTGTAAACTTGTTCAATTAGGATGCACTTTGCTGGTAATCTTCGTGCTGTATTTGTAAAGTTTTGTTTTGAAATGCTGTTTTACTCTGACCTGAAAGAAGTGGAACGTACAGTTAAAATTTTGTGTTGAGAGAAACAATAGAAGGCTTAAAAAAAACTTTGAAGTGGGATTCTTTGAATGTTTAAGTCTTTTTTTTTTTGCACAAGCTGCTTTCTTGGCAAAGACTATTTCTTGTTCTTTGTGTGGGTGAGTTCTAGCCCCTTCCCTGTTCCCCAGGGGCCATCAGCACAATGGTCCCTTCAGTTCTTAAGCCAGAAGCAGAGAAATCTATCCTTTCCTGAATCTCCCCCATCCAGTGTATCCACGCTTCTGGTCAGTTTTCACCATCAGCCACCCTGAGCGCCCTAGGCTGCAGGATCCTGTGCCTTAGTGCTGTGCTGGATGTAAGCAGCCAGAAATGAACCAAGCTCAAGCAGTGCTTGCCCACATGATTGTGGCAGAGTCAGGGAGGCAGGTTCCCAGCCAAGAGGAATTAGGTGTCAGAATGGGAAAGCTTTGGGGATGCAAGGAGGCACTGGCTTCCTTTACAACAGGTAGCCCTGGAAGATCTACCTGACAAGCTGAGATGGGGAGGAACCAGTCACAGGGAAAGGGGCAGGGAGACTGCAGCCTGGCCTTGGAACAGTTGTGCTGGGAAGGGCTTGGCTTATCCGAGGACTAGGCAGCAAGGGAGGGTTGACCTAGAAGTCAGCCAGAGATCAGATCACGCAGACACCTGCAGATGACAGCCAAAGGTTTAGGTTGATTCTGAGAGGAGGGACAGCCATGGTAGGGTTTTCAGCAGGCAGGACTGGGGCTGCCAGGTAGAGGATAGGAGTTGCAGGATAGGAGGTAGAGGATGAGAGTAGGAGGCCCCGCTGGGTGCTCTCCGGAGGTTTGACCTCAGCTCCAGGCATCCTTTAGAGGTGATAGTTAAGAATGTTACACAAGTGTATGTACTTAAAACAGGTCTTGGATAATGTTTAGTTAGAAAACAAATCAATCTCAAAATGGCCAATTTGTGAATTCATCAGCTTCCATTGTTTGTAATGGAATTTTAATTTTTTTCTACTAGGATCATTTGTGTGACTTTATGAACATTTTAGGGTTATAAGATTGCCAGCATTGCTAAGAATTTTCACCTGTAGGATCACATGTTTCCAGTCAAGTGGGTCTCCAACTTTAGGGTGTGTCAGCATCACAGGACAGGCTCTCTGTTGCCTTTGAGTATTAACAAGCCGAGAAACTTCCATCACTTGTTACGTGATTGCCTCCTATTCAACATTGTTCCATGCTGACCTCTATTTCACATTGAATTATTACAGATAATATGAACTAGAGATATTATAGAATGTTCTGGGGTAAGGAGTAATTTGCACACTGTTGCCTTTCCAGCTTCAGTCACTCATTACCGATGCATTTGATGGTAATAGATTTCAGAAAATCAAAGAATACTTTGAACAGAAAGAGAGCCATTCCCCTCAAAAATACAGTCGTCTGCTCTTACAAAAGCTCGATAGCTCCATCAATAAGGCAAGTATGTTTTGCTTTCTGGTGTGCCCAAAGTACCTGCGTTGAACTGCCGACGTGAGTGGTGACGCAGTGTGGTCTCCTGCCTAGGAGCTGGATGAGCATGCCTTTGGGCATATCTCCCTGCTGCTCACCTGTGGTCGGCAGTTCTTCATGGATGGTCCTGAAGAAGATGAGCCTTTACTAATTCAGCAGGGACTGATCCCAAAGATAAGTGTCACCTTGTCACTGCTTGAAGCTCTGGGTAACCTGAAGGATTAGGGTAGGTTTAGTTGTGTTACATTATTCTGTCCCACGGAGACCAAATCAGAGAAGAAATCAGTATCCCCACTTTGCCACATCTGTATCCCCACTTTGCCACATCTGTATCCCCTCTTTGCCACATCTGTATCTCCTCTTTGCCACATCTGTATCCCCACTTTGCTACATCTGTATCCCCACTGTGCCACATCTGTATCCCCACTTTGCTACATCTGTATTCAACAAATATATGGTGGGGAGGGAGATGGAATGGTGACAAAAATTAGTTTTTGACGGGGAGAGCTGGAGTGGTGACCAAGGTATTTTATTTTTAAAAAAGATTTTTTTTATTGCAAAGATTTACAGAGAGAAGGAAAGACAGAAGGATCTTCCATCCGATGGTTCACTCCCCAAGTGGCCATAATGACCAGAGCTAAGCTGATCCGAAGCCAGGAGCCAGGAACTTCTTCTGGGTCTCCCACGCAGGTGCAAGGTCCCAAGGCTTTGGGCTGTTCTGTACTGCTTTCCCAGGCCACAAGCAGGGAGCTAATGGGAAGTGGAGCAGTCAGGATACCACCCGGCACCCTTATGGGATCCTGGCGGTTGCAAGGCCAGGATGTAACCACTGAGCTATCACACTGTGCCGAACCGAGGTATTTTAAAGCATAGCTTCATGGGATAGTGGACAGTGCTTGCCACCTTTTGTAATGCCAAGCACGGGCACCAATTTGCTCGAATTCCAATCCAGCTACCTGCTAATGTGTTTGGGAAAAGCAGCAGAAGATGGCCCAAGTGCTTGGGCCACTGCACCCCATTGTGGGAAACCAGGATGCAGTTCTAGCTTTGCCAGCGCAGCAGCTTTCTGGGGGTCGGTGGGGGGGGGGGGAGAGAAGCAAGGAGAAGAAGCTATTTTCTCAGAGAGAGAGAGAGCTGTCCGTGTGTGTGTGTGTGTGTGTCCCTGCTTCTGTTACTCTTTCAAATCTTTTTTTTTTTTTTTTTAAGAACTGACCTCCCTCATTTGAGGTCACTTCTTGAGGGGAGGTCCTGGGGTAAGTTGGATCACATTAACATAAAAGAGCATGGAATTTTAATCATGAATTTAAGGATGGAGAAAATATAGTTTCAGAAGACAGATGATTCAATTCTTTTGATTTTTGGACATCATCGCACCAAAAATGTTTCTCTGAGCTTTGAATTAAACATACCATTTTGTTTCCTTTAATGCACTAAAGGACTCAGTAATATTTTTTATACACAGTGGATGATTTGGAACATAATTATGTTTCTTGCTGTTGGGATACCACTTGCATTTCTAAATTTTAATATTTATTGCAAAGGTGAGGAGGTTGCAGACCATTGTGGACTTTTGATTAGGATGGAGAGGGTTGGGTTTGGGGGGCAGTGGGATGGCTGAGAAAAATGTTCCTGCCTTCCCTCCTCTGTCCACAGGGGAAGAGGGTTGGAAGAGTAGAGAGAGAAGGTGTGCCACTCCTTGCCAGGCTACAGTGGTGCCAAGGGATGGAGATGGTTGTTGGCTGTCTCCTTAGGGACCCTGATGGGGGTGCAGGGGAGAGAATGTCCTAAGGGAGTTATTTCTCTTGGCTTCTTGCACCAGAGGTGAGAAATTCTAAGATCTCTTGGCTGCCCGCATCTACCTCAGTGTGCCCACAGACTTAGGCATTCATACATTTGGAAGGCAAAGTGGCAGAGGGGACACAAAGAAAGATGTTTCATCTGTTGATTGATACCACTACAGCCAGCGCTGGACCAGGGCAAAAGCAGGAGCTGGGAATCCCTGCTGGGTCTCCCAAGCAGGTGGCACTTGGTCCATCCTCTGCTGCTTTCCCAGATGTAGTAACAGGGAGACAGGGGAAGCGGAACAGTTGGGATGCCAGCACCGCAGGTAGTGGCTTAACCCAGTGTGCCACAACTCTAGGCCCCCAGGTGATTGAATCTAAAGTGAAGGTTTTTCTGATGTAGATGCAGGAAATGTCTCAGACCTTGCCTATGTAACAGTCACCAGTCACGTGGAGAGAGTTAACCATTGCCTGGGCTCTGTCACCAGCAATTTTGATTTCCTGGGTCTAGGATCAGGGAATTTTCAGATAGTGCCAGCTTGTCCCAGTTCCCATTGAGGCTTGTTTGTGATGTTCAGCAGGGTGCTTGATTCTGAAATGCAGTGTTCAAGGCTCTGTAAGGAGCTGTTTATCCAAACTCCTGCTCAGCAAGAGCCGTTTTCTCTTCTGACCTGTCTCAGCAAAAAATGGTCTTCAGATGGCCTTTGCTTTATTGAGTAAATATATTCTAGGAAGGTGACAGAAGTTTTGTTTGTTTTTTCTGACTTACTGATATTTTTGTTGGAAATGGAGATTTGCAGAGAGAAGGACAGCTGGAGACCCAGAAGCAGCTCCTGGTTTCCAAATGGCTCAGTTTCTGCTGTTGGGGCTATTTGGGGAGTGAACCCACAGTTGGAAGATTTTTCTTTCTGTCTCTCCTTCTCTCCATGTCTGCCTTTTTAATAAAAATAAGTCTTTTTTATAAAGTTTGTTATAAATTATTCCCATCCTAGCAACTTAATATGAAATCAAATATATATTTCTATGAAAAGCCAAACCTTGTTTTAGCCAGCTGTGTTTGACATAAGAAAGGTAGCCAGGCCTGGGCCCATCGAGTGTCATCAGGGTGGCACACGGTGGAGCTGTTCCCAGTTCTGCATCTCCGTTGACAGGTTGCTTTCTGCACGTTTCCCCCTGTGTTGAGAAGATCCGTTGAGCTCAGTCCTGTCTTGCCAGTCCCTTCTGGAGCTTTCTGGCATCCATCCTGGCTAAGTCTTCAATTCCTGCTGAGAACCCGAGAGCTTAGGAGGCTCCTGGAGGTTTCTGGCTCCATCATGAATCTTCCGCATGGCAGATGTGAGAGCCAGGCCTACCTGGACATGTGCAGGGAAGAGGAGCTTTAGTCCCATTCTGGTCGCCTGAGAAAATCTCCTAGAGAATTTTCATTGACTAGGCTGCAATTACTCAGTCCTGTGTGGTTCCATCTGCCTTTTCTGTCTCGGCTACATAGTTTCCTGGTTTGAGAGGATGACAGGATTTCTGACCATGGAAGACCTGGTCTCAGATGTATCTCTGATCAGTGCAACAGAAGACTTCCTGGACACTGCTATGGTAAGGCTCTGGGGAACTTCACTGTGCATGCCCCCTAGGAAGTGGACAGGAATAGCAAAGTTTCATCCAGGTCTCTTCCACAGGTACAGGAGCCCAAGCACCTGGGCCATCCTTTGCTGCTTTCCCAGGTGTGTTCGCAGGGAGCTGAATCAGAAGTGGAGCAGCCAGGACTCAGAACAGCTGCCATCCAGGAGGCCACTCTGTAGGTGGTGGGGGAGCATGCTACACCACAGTGCTGGCCCCTCGAGGTTATTTTCAAAGCCTGAATTTCTGTCAGATGTGCGTTTCATTAAAAGACTTTATTATCAGAGTATCATTTAAAGAATAACTGTACATCAACACACATGTCCGTGTTAAAAGAAAAATGGCTTATTTACATATGTACAAATAGCCACTTGCTCATTGTATTCAGGAGGCTGAGGTTCACATAAGCTTTCTCGAAAGTTCTTTAAGGGCACCCTCTGCCTATGAGGGCACCCTCTACTAACATGAACGTTACAGTTTAGAATGCTGTTTTAGAATAATAGCTGAAACCTTTCTTTTTATTAGGTTATTTCCAGATGCAGTAGAAAAGGTAAGTCTATTATTAGCTACCAATTGGCTACCTATTTTAATTAATATTACAATACAGAGACTATTGAAAGTGGGGTTAAATATATTTGAATTTATTGAGAAAGCATATGATAGTGTTGAAATACATTTTGTTGTGAAAACCTGTTTATTTGCCTGGTTGTGTTTGTAGTTGCTGCTGTCGCTAAATGGCTGCTAAGCTTTGTTCAAGTCGTGAAAATCCAGGTTGGTCATTGCACACCAGCAGCATGGTCCGTGCTGTGGTTCCCACTGAGGCAGCACCGGGGGCTGGTAGGTCCTGAGAGGATGGATTGGGAAGTTTGGCCATCTCAGCTCACCTGTTTCTGGGTAATCTCTTTGGCATGTGGCCACTGAAGTGCCATCTGCCACAAAGCCCTCCTCATGCCACCACAGTTACTCAAACCTAGAGGCAGACCAAGAGGAAAACCAGGCCAGTGTAGCTTTTGCTGACTTGACCTGAATTTGCTTTGGCTGCTTTCTTCCTTTAAGAGTATAAAGGTAAGGATTCTAGAAGAGGAAACTGGGGACTAGGTGGTTGATTTTTTCTTTTCCAACGTGGCTCACAGAAAAGACAATTTTGATACTTTCAGTTATTATGAACTCCAAGGTATATTTAAAACATTGGACCATTTCAGAAACTTTTTGTGTGATACACCTTTTTGATTTTCATGTTCAAGAGTGGCTATTGACGATGTCTGGTCACGGGGGATTTCAGACTTGTTACCAGCTGTGCTGTGTTTGTCAGAGGTCTTCACCATCTGTCAGTGGACTCCACATATCTTCAAGTTAATTTTTTTTGTGAACTTCATAAGTGATAATTGTGGTCTTTAAAAATTGGCAGAAAAAGTATTTTCCATTGTGTATTTGGACATTTGTAGCCCCAATATTCATGTAAAGAGACTTGGAGTGAGTGGACTGTTGGAGAATGAACCAACTGATGAGAGCACTTTCACACTGCTGCTATCTGCTTCTCTGTCAGACTAAACCTTTGCACAATCTTAATTTTTATTGTAATACACAAATGTAAGAAGCATATGGAAATAACAGGAAATTGTGGGGCCAGTGTAGTGGCTCAACACACTAACCCTTCACCTGCAAGCACCAAATTCCCATGCGGGCACTGTCCCAGCTGTTCCATTTCCTATTTAGCTCCTTATTTATGCCCTGGAAAAGCAACAGATGATGGCCCAAAGCCTTAGTATCCTGCACCTACACGAGAGACCTGGAAGAAGCTCTTGGCTCCGTATTGGATTAGCTCAGGCTCTTGTGGCCTTTTGGAAGGTAAACCAGTAGATGGAGAGACAGAGTGAAAGATCTTCCTTCTCTCTGTAAATCTGCCTTTCCAATGGAAAAAAATATATACGTATATATTTAAAAGCCAGAAGCTAGGAGTTTCTTCTGGGTCTTCCATGTGGATGCAGAGTCCCAAGGCTTTGGGCCATTCTCTGCTGCTTTCCCTGGCCATAAGCAGAGAGCTGGATGGGAAGTGGAGTAGCCAGCACATGAACCAATGCGTATATGGGATGCTGGCAATTGGAGGTAGAGGATTAGGCAGTTGAGCCATAGCACTGGCCTCAAAATTAGTATTTTGGAAAAACAAAAGGAAACTAGGGAGAATCAAGATGGCAGAATAGGGTAAGGACATGTTTAAACAGAGAAACGTTAGCCGATGTTAAGCAGAGAGGACACATTCCAGGAAATAAGAGAAGGCAGAATGACAGCAGAGGAGCACCTGGAGAGTGACAGACACAGGAAAGCAGCATACACAACAGTGTGGTGTGGCAGTGACTGATACCCCAGCAGCACTCAGCCAGCGGTGACCTGAACTGCACCTGCAGTGAGAACTCAACTGGCAACAAGGTGGGAAGGGGCGTTTCCCCAGAGCTCAGGAGGTGAACCCAAAGAACTGCCTGTCTGCTGATCTGTTGGATTTCACCAGGAGCAGAAACAGAGTGGCAGGTTCCAGACAGGCAGTGCAGGAACAACATGGACTTCAGGGCCTAGTCTGCCTGCTAGAGCCAAAGCAGACAGCATTTTGTATAGGAAGGCAAAGGCTGTGATAGGACAGCACTGTGCATGCACTGAGCTGGTATGAACTCATTCTGGCTCAGTGAACTGCAACAATGTGGCATCCTACAGGTTCCACCCAAGACAGGTCTGCTTAGAACTCAGTCCTGACTACCAGCAGATCAAGAACCCTAGTAGTGACACATCAGGCGCAAATCTGAAAAGTGTGGAAAAACTTTACAACTGCAGTGACAACAGTGAGCTGTGCATGTGCAGAGCTGGGGGAAAACTCACTGAGCTCAGTGTGTTGCACGGGTCCCACAGGAAAATAATACCAACTATGGCATATGGGTCAAAACAGGTCTGTGTGGCCCTCAGACCTAACAGCCAATAGGCTCCAGCAAGATTAGCACCACCATCAATCTGGCTATATAGGACACCTGGTGTCTCCCTAATCCTAGGACCTGCTCCAACCGGAAGTGGAAGAAAGGTTGTACAGACAACGATGCAGCCTCAGCACAGTATCACAGAAGGTGGAGAGTGGTGAGCCAGGAGCTGGGGCTGTCTAGACCATGGTAGATGTCTAACATGAGAACCCAGACTTGGAACTTGGTGGAAAAAGTGGCCCAAGTAACTGCAAACAAAGAGATGCGTGCCAACCACAATAAATAAAATCAAATTGCAGACCTGTGGGTGACAGAGTGTAGAAACCTGTCCCAAGGAAGCAAAAGTACAGTGACCAATAGCAAAAGAGGAGCCACAGTCACAATGAATATTACTGAATACTCTCCTGTAAAGGAGCAAAACCCTTAGCCAACCTCAGAGTTCACTGAGGAAGATATCGAGAAAATGGGGAACACAAAATTCAAAACACTTGTTATGAAACTTCTTATCAACAACAAGAATCATGTAATACTTTAATAGTTTAAGGAATTTAAGGAATATGTCACACTGGAAATGAATCAAATGAAAGCTGATATATATCAGAAATGAAAAATACAGTGGAGTGAATAAAAAGTACAGTGGAGAGTCTCCAAAATAGAATGAAGGAGGCAGCAGAAAGAATCTCAGAATTGGAAGATATTTCTTGTCACCAGGAGGAAACAAGCAAAAAGCTGGAAGCAGAGCTAGGTCAAGCTAAAAAAATATTTAAGAACTGAAAGACACTATTGAAAGGTCAAGTATAAGAGTTATGCGATTCCCAGAAGGTGCAGAAAGAGAAGTTGGGTTTAAAAATGTATTTATTGGGGCCCGGTGACACGGCCTAGTGGCTAAAGTCCTCGCCTTGAAAGCCCCGGGATTCCATTTGGGCGCCGGTTCTAATCCTGGCAGCTCCACTTCCCATCCAGCTCCCTGCTTGTGGCCTGGGAAAGCAGCTGAGGACGGCCCAAGGCTTTGGGACCCTCCACCTGTGTGGGAGACCTGGAGGAGGTTCCTGGTTCCTGGCATCGGATCAGCATGCACTGGCCGTTGCGGCGCACTTGGGGAGTGAAACATCGGACAGAAGATCTTCCTCTCTGTCTCTCCTCCTCTCTGTATATCTGACTTTGTAATAAAATAAATAAATCTTTAAAAAAATGTATTTAATGAAATAATCAGGGAAAATTTCCCTAATCTAGAGAAAGAATTGGGAAACAACATCCTGGAGGGACACAGAACTCCCAACAGGCTTGACCAAAAGTGATCTTCACCATGACACATGATAATCAAGCTCTCTTCAATCAAACATAAGGAAAAGACCCTTAAATGTGCACATGAACAAATCAACTGACATATAAAGGAATGCCAATTAAATTCACAGGAGACCTCTCACAGGAAAACTCTGCAGGCCAGAAGAGAATGGAGTGACATATTCCAGATTCTAAAAGCAAAAAATAGTTAGCCCAGGATTACCCAGCATAACTTTCTGTTATCTTTGCAAATGAAATACAGTTCTTCCACAGTAAAAAGAATATACCTCTTTCAAAACTGCCCTACAAAGGGTACTTAAAGACGGTCTCTTGACAGAGAAGAGAAATAGCACCCACCAAAATCAAAGGCAAATGTGAAGAACATCTCAGTAAAATAACAACAGTAGACTAAATTAATGAACAACCCATTGCTAAAATGACAGAATCAAATTACCACCTATTCATATTAACCCTGAATGTGAATGGCTTAAACGCATCAATCGAATGTCATAGATTAGCAGACAGGAGTATAGAAACAAAACCCATCTATTTGTTGCCTGCAGAAGACATATCACCAACAAAGATTAACAGAAACTATCTTATGGATTTTGATTTTTTTTAATTCCATCTCTTCAAAACACTTTTTCTTTCCCCTCATTAAATTCGTCAATGACTTATAGAACATACGATAGCATCATTTTGTTAAGGAATATTCTTGATTTTCTTTCTCTTCAACACATTGGTCATTCAGTAGCGTGTTATTTAACTTCATAGCATTGTTAATTTCTATTTCTTCCTGTTGATTTTGTATTGTGGCTTTTCATTTAAGCAGATGTATAGTAACTGTAATGGAGACTGTCTTATCCAGATGTGAGGATGCATTGCAGTATGCATCTCTACTTCCAAAGATGGACTCCCAATGAAACTGTTTACTGTATCTTGACAATAGGATGTGGGACTCTCTGCCATTGTCCATGCCCGCAACGATGGACATATGACTGTTCATGAGAAACTGTGCTATAGTAATAATATAGTAGAACTTGTGGGAGGAGGGAATTTGGGGAGGGAGTAAGGGAAGTCCTAGGGCCTATGGAACTGTATCAGAAAATGATAACAATAATAGTAGTAATGATAAATGAAACTGTACAAGGAACTGTACATTCTTAGTTGGTGTAGAAATCAGAAATCAGTTTTGCTTTAGGTATGATGACAGGGAAGAGTCATACTGCTTGTTCCGTTTTCCTTCGTGGATATCTGCATGATTCATACATATGTGGCCTGGAACTTTTAAATTTATTTGAGTGGTAGAGTTACACACACCAGGGACAGGAGAGAGATCAATTGATTTTCCATGTCCCAAAATGACTGCAACAGCTATGTTTGGGCCAGGATAAAGTCAGGAGTCTGGGATTTCCTCCTGCTCCCCACACGGGTAGCAGGACCTCAAGCACTTGGGCCAGCATCTGCTGTCTTCCTAGGTACATTAGCAGGGAGCTGGATCAGAGGCGAAAGAGCCGGGACTAGAACTGGCAAGCTGTTATGAATGCTGGTCTCACAAGGGACCACGTAACTCGCTGTACCAGTGCTCACCCAAGAGGTTTGTTGATTTGAAAGGCAGAGTGACACCTCTTCCATCTGCTGGTTCACTCCCCCATGGTCTCAACTGCCGGGGCTGTTAGCATGGAGCTGGGCTGGAAGCAGAGTGGCTAGGATTCCAACGGGCATTCCAATATGGACCTGAGGTGCCAGGGCTTAACTCCTGTGCCACAACACCTGCTGGTAGTGGCTTTAACACAGACTTGATCTTGTCTCATGGCCAGACCTCATCATTCCATGGCTTTTGTAGATTTGCCTTTCCATGTCATTTGGGAGTCATTTCCTTGGTCATTGTTGGCATCTTATTTTTCCCCTGCCGTTCTTTCCACTGCATCTGTGTTGCTGTTTTGTACTGAGCCTGCACCTGCAGAGTTTGCTGTGGCATTTCCTGCTTCTGTGTAAGCTGCTGCCTCGTGTGCCGGCTCTGCTGCCATCCTCCTCCTCTTGCTTGTGCTGAATCTGCTGCGGCTTCTCTTCCTCCTGCTACAGCTGCTGTGCAGCGCTGTTGCTCTTCCTGCTGCTGCCTCACCTGCTTTGGTCTCTGCTTTCCTGGTGCCTCTTCTGTGTTTTTTCCCCCTGCTGCTGTTGTCCCTACATTTGTCAGTTTCTCTTCCTCTCCTTCCTCCTCCTCCCCAGATAGGAGAGGCAGAGCTATCTGCCATCTGTTGATTCACTCCCAAAACTTCCAGGACAGCTGGGGCTTGGTCTCCCTGGAGGGCAACAGCAACTCAGTTACCCTGACTGCCTCCCACAGACTGCATGGCAAGGAGTTGAGACCAAGTGCTGTAGGACATGGACACCGTAACCACTAGCTCCCCTAATTCTTTTTGGCACACATTTGATTCTTGTAAAATATGCTTTCAGGGAAAATGCAGATGTTGGATTCCTTCATCCTCAGTTTAGGATTCCTGGTGACAGAAAGGAGGATCAGCCATTCGCTTCAGCAGGAGGTGAGTTAAGAAACTAGACAACAAGTGCTCCAGCAGCTTCCAAGAAACTTATGCATGGGTCTCTGTTTTCTTTCTTTCCTGTGAATGCCTTCCCCAATTCTGAGAAGGCCGTGAGGACTTTGAACTTCATTTTGCAAGCTGTACCTCGGGAAGAGAGAAAAAGCCTCCCCTTGTCAGAAAGGATATATCATCTTAAGTGGCTTTAGCCTCAAGTATGTGGTGTTGTTAAGAGCAACACTCTTGTGGTGGTGTTGGTTCAACCTTTCTTCTCACGGATGAGTGCAATCATTCGTGGTTTCGGTGAAGGCTCAGTGCACCTGCCGTGTGTGCTAAATAACGCGGGAGGACCGAGGAAGAGGCAGACTGACTGTGTTCTTGTTTCTTTATGGGTTGTTTGGATTTTTTAAAATAGATTTAATTGTTATTGGAAATCCGGATATATAAAGAGGAGGAGAGACAGAGAGGAAGATCTTCCATCCAATGATTCACTCCCCAGGTGAGCCACAATGGCCGGTGCGCACCGATCCAATGCCGGGAACCAGGAACCTCTTCCGGGTCTCCCACGCAGGTGCAGGGTCCCAAAGCTTTGGGCCGTCATCGACTGCTTTCCCAGGTCACAAGCAGGGAGCTGGATGGGAAGTGGAGCTGCTGGGATTAGAACCGGCACCCAAATGGAATCCCGGGACTTTCAAGGCGAGGACTTTAGCCGCTAGGCCACGCCGCCAGGCCCGGGTTGTTTGGATTTTACAAGGCAAGGTGAAATGCTTTATTAGACCATCCGTGATTTTTTTCCTTTTGTGTATGTGAGCTCACTCAGTGACTGGGAAGAATGTTGACAGTGCAAGTCCTGGGGCCAGACTGCTTGGCTTCCAATCCTACCTTTGCCACTTCCGTGGGTGGAGTGCAGCTTGAACATTGTCCTTCATGCTGCTTACCTATAGACTGGGGTTGGCAGTAACTTCCCAGTGAAGTTCTTGTGAAGGTCAAGTGAGACAGTCTTACAGTGGCCAGCGGGATGCTTTGCGGAGAGCATGGACTCTTAGGTTACCAGCTATTCACCACCCCAACAGGCCATGGAGTTTGCATTGCTTTGAAGTGGTGGAATTTTGGGTGACCTCGCTATGCCTGCATAGTCATTGCAGTGTGAAATTTGGAAGGAAGGATGTCATGTGTGACTGCAGAAAGAGCAAATTTAGCACAATATTGTGAAATGTGATTTTAAATGCCTGACAGTGGCAGTCCAACATTTATTGGCTGGGCAGCTGTTACTGGTGAGTTTACCATAGTGTACAGGTGGTGACCAATGATCATCAATGCATTGATGTCATGTTTAACCATGTCACTCATCATTTCTGCACTGGACTTCTCCTAAAAAACAAAACAAACAAAAACACCTTTTTTTTTTCATTTGACACAGTGAAATCACTCTCTTCAATGTGTTTAGAGTTAATATTGATGTTCTGATATCTAATATGTTGAGATTGGAAGATCTCATGTTTTCTGATGTTTTCTCAATTTTCAAATCACAATCCTATGGTCATGCTGCCTTCTTATCTGTGTGTTCAGGAAAGTCTGGACTGTTCTGGACTTTCAGGCACAAGTGAGACCTGCAAGTGTAAAATGAAGTGGTGCTGTTTTATGGCTGTTTGTTGAGTAGCAACAGATCAATCCACGTATGAGAAACTAGGCTATCACAAGATGTTGCAATAAATCTCTTCTTTAAAATGGGAGTTACTGTAACATGGAAGACAGATTAGTGTCACAGTTGTTAAACTTGACTTGAAATTCTTGATTATATGCAGGTAGTTTAAAAGCTTGTGGAAAATGGAATTTAAAAATAGAATGTGTTTTGTTGTGAAAATCTGGAAATTCCATGCATGAATTTTCTTAGAGATTAATTTGTTTATTTGAAAGTTACATAGAAAGAAACACACACACACACACCTCTTCCATCCACTGATTTCTCTTCCCACATGGCCACAACAGCTAGGACTGGGCCAGGCTGAAGCCAAGAGCCAGAAGCTTCTTCCAGATCTCCCACATACATAGCAGGGGCCCAGGCACTTGCGGCATCTTCTGCTACTTTCCCCAGACGATCAGTAGGGAGCTGGAGGTTAAGTGGAGCAACTGAGACATGAACGGGTGCCCATAAGGATGCTATACTGCCAGCAATGGTCTTTACCCACAGTACCACAGCACCATTTCCACAGAATTTTGTAACAGGCACTTTTTGCAAACTTTAAAAAATATATACATTTTTTGAGAGATTAATCAGTGTTCCATCTGCTAATTTATTCCCAAAGTTTGCAATGACCAGGTCTGGAATTTTGGTTTGCTACAAGAGTGGCAGGGGCCCAAGTCATTGGGTCACTTTCTGCTGCTCTGCTAGGCGCTTTAGCAGGAAGCTCGATTGGAAGTGGGGCAGCTAGGACTCAACCTGGTGTCACAGGTAGCAGCTTAACCTGCTGTGTCATAATGCCAGCCCTGCTTCTGGTGAACTTTTTAGACAACTTTCCATATGCAAGAATCTCTTTTTGCAGCTAAGTAAACCTACCCTTTAGTTCTGTTTTCCACCAACTTTTAGGAGTAACCTCATCCAGTGAGAGACTGTGTTCGTTACAGTTTTGACATTACAGTCAGTGAGGGGAATTTGAAGTCATTTCAAATGTACAGATTGATTTTAAAAATATTGTCAGCATGATACACTTGATGTAACTTTGCCACTTGATGTACCTGTCAGTAAATGTGGTTGATTTAAATGTTTCAGGAAAGACTTTGCAAGGACCATCATAACTGTGGGTGGTAAGAATGTAAATATTTACTATATTAAATATTGGGCCCTGGAGGGGATTTTCTAAGCATTTGGGACCCAGGGAGAAGGAAGGATGAATCATGGTCAAACTCTGAAAAGAGGTATTGAGATTTGATTTTCAATTTATTTTGAGAGGTACAGACCGAACACTGTAAAGAATAATTAGGAATTGCATATTTATTCACCATGCAACTTTGTTAAATTTTAGTATGTTGGCACATCTACCGTAAATACTCTTTTTGAAAACAAATGGAGTCAAAATGAAGAAGAGTGCCCTGTGTCCTTGTTCCCAGGCCATTTCATTTCTCCTTGACTCACAGTTTCCATGTCTAAGCAACTTTTTCTAAATTTTCTATTTTCATAAGCACTGAAAATTTTATTTTTTAAATTTAATTTTAAAAATTAGTTAAAAACACAATTTTAAAAAATGCTTGAGAGACAGAGACAGAGAGCTCCCATCCACCAGTTTATTCCTCAAGTGCCCACCTCAGCCAGAGCTGGGAAACAGAAACCCAGTCTGGGTCTCCTGTGTATGTGTGTGGCCGGGACCTCGTCCCTTGAACCATCACCTCCTGCCTCCCAGGGTTGCGTTAGTTGGAAGTTGGAATCAGGAGCAGAGTTGGAATACAAACCAAAACACTGCAAATCAGATATGGGTATCCCAACAGTGACTTAACCAGGCCAGGTGCCTTGGCCCTTAATGTATATAAGTACCGTCCTATGGAAAGTATTTTGCTCTATGCAGTTTTAGAGTCCATTGTGAATATCATAAGTGACCTTAGAATTTTATTTTTTAAACAAATATTTTATGGCTATTTTGATGAAATTTCTTTGAATTAAAAAAATATTTATTTTTTTAATTTGAAAGGCAGATTTTGGGCCTGGCGCCATGGCCTAGTGGCTAAAGTACTCTCCTTGAGCTCACTGGGATCCCATATGGTCATGGGTTCTAATCCCAGCAGCCCTGCTTCCCATCCAGCTCCCTGCTTATGGCCTGGGAATGCAGTCAAGGACGGCTTCTGCTAGAGAGCCAGAAGAAGTTCCTGGCTCCTGGCTTCGGATCAGCACCGCACCGGCCGTTGTGGCTCACTTGGGGAGTGAATCATCAGATGGAAGATCTTCCGCTCTGTCTCTCCTCCTCTCTCTATATATCAAACTTTGCAATAAAAATAAATAAAAATTAAAAAACATAGATTTTTATAGAGGGAAGGAGAGACAGATCTTCCATCCACTTGTTGCAACAGCTGGAGCTGAGCTGATCTTGAGTTAGGAGCCAAGAAGGACTTCCGGGTCTCCCATGTGGGTGCAGGGTCCCAAGGATTGGGCCATCCTCCACTGCTTTCCCAGGCCATAAACAGGAAGCTGGATCAGAAGTGGAACAGCCAAGAAATGAATCAGTGCCCATGTGGGATGCCAGTGGCAGCAGGCAGAGGATTAGCCGCCAGTGTTGCCATTGTGCCAGCCCTTTCCTTTAAAAATTTTAAATGTATCTAACATAAAACCACAAATATTATTCATTTATATGTTGTTGACATCTTTTAGATTTCTCTCCCAGGATTTGTCAGTTGCAGCTTGCCTGGGGGTCCCACCCCAGGATACGTTCTGCTGTTAGTTTGTGTGGCATGAAGCGACCAAGATGGGACTTGTCAGAGCAAGCACCGTCTCTGGGACTCCTTTGTTGTGTCGTTTGTCCAGAGTGACCCATGTCTGCTGTGTGTTCATGTCCAGATTACGACCAGCAGGTTGCAGCTTCCGAAACCTTGTGTAGGTTGACAACTAGAACAGCGAGGGAGGAACTTGCCAAGCAGTGGTTTGAGGATAACGTCATTGCGGAAGATTTCAAAGACATTAAGGATCAAGAATTTGAGATGGTGAGAGTTCTGCCCTAACAGTGAACAGTTGCGAAGTCTCCCCTGAGTTCTTGGCAATGAGTTGGGCTTAGGGAGGAATTTTTTCCTTCCATTTATATGATTTCACTGAAATTGTTAAACTCCCTGTTTTCCAAGGAAAGGGATCCATCAATACAAACAGGGATGGTACAGACTACAGACAAAGTGATTTTCATGGATCAAGCAGAAAATGTTTTGTTTTGAATGAGGAGAGCAATTGTAAATGGACATGTAGGGCCCAGTGCGGTAACCTAGTGGTTAAATCCTTGGCTTGAAAGTGCCGGGATCCCATATGGGCACTGGTTAGTGTCCCAGCTACTCCACTTCTCATCCAGCTTCCTGCTTATGGCCTGGGAAAGCAGTCAAGGATGATCCAAAGCCTTGGAACCCTGCACCAATGTGGGAGACCTGAAGGAAACTCCTGGCTTTTGGTTTTTGATTGACTCAGCTCCGGCCATTGGGACCACTTGATGAGTGAATCAGTGGATGGAAAATCTTTCTCTCTGTCGCTTCTCTCGTATATTTACCTTTCCAATAATAAATAAATAAACAAACAAATAAATAAATAAATAAATAAATAAATAAAAATAGTAACAGTAAATGGACTTGTAGGGGGATGGGGAACTGGAGAAGTGGTGACAGGCTCCCATGGGTGTTGACAGGCTCCTATGCGTGGGGCTAGCTCTGGTGGCCAAGTCATGTGGGATGGTTGTGTTGAGCTGTCCAACCACCATCTGTATGTAGAGGAAAGGTTATTTTCAGGGTCTTCTCTATACTTCTGGCTCACCTTGATTTTGCCTTTGAGTGGCACAGAAGTAGCTTATGGCTTTTGTGTGTATCTGTCTTCAGTCTCACATGGCTAAAACATATCCTCTTCTCTTTAAAAAAAACCAAGAAAAAAAACACCTAAAGCTGCTGCTTTTAGTATAAGGCAAAACCTTAGTAACAGCATCTAGACTAAAAGTACCCTTCTGGGCAAAAGCTACACAGCCAGAGTTTTCTCCTTTTAAGATTTATTTATTTTTATTGGAAATGCATGTCAGATTTTACAGAGAAGTGGAGAAACAGAACGATCTTCCGTCTGATGGCTCAGGCCCCAAGTGGCCACAATGGCTGCCGAGTTGAGCCGATCCAAAGTCAGAAGCCTGGAGCTTCTTCCAGGTCTCCAGTGTGAATGCAGGTCTCGAGGCTTCGGGTCATCCTCCACTGCTTTTCAGGCCCCAGGCAGAGAGCTGGATGGGAGGAAAGTGGAGCATGTGGAACATGAACCAGCGCTCATATGGGATCCCTGTGCTGGGAAGGTCAAGTTTTAGCCATGGAGCCATCACTCTGGGCCTCAGGATTTTCTAACATCTAAATGTTTCTATTTTCTCAGGCTCTGAGCCCATTGCCAGCATTCCCTGTGGTCTAGGTGGAGCTGTTGACGTCATGTCAGGGCTATCCCAAGCTTGCCTTTGAGTTCCAGCTACCTGATTTAGAGAAATAGAAAGGTCCTGCACTCCCGTGGGCTTCTGGCATGAATTTCTTCTGTTTCACTGGCACATTTACTGTGAAAGGGAAGAAAATACAGAATCCGTTAATTATCTAGCTTCTGAAATTGTCTCCCCTGGAGGCACCCAGCTCTTAGTTGGGCCACTCATCCTTGAAAGGCTCACCCTGCTGGGGTCTGGCAGGAAGTGCTGATTCTCTTGTTGCTTCTTCTGGCTCAGTAACATACAAATGTGCAAATAACTTCTGGAACTCCCAAGTATTCCTCAGTTGTCACCCTCACAGTCAGAGGAAGGGAATCTGCTTGTGGCCTGAGCCTCTTTCTCGTGGCAAAGAATAGTTAAGATGATCCCGAACCCTTATGCAGCATCATGATGTTACTGGATGTAGTTGGGCAGGAGCCCATACTGACCTGTATGTGCTGGTCAGGGTAGTATTAAATAAGATATATACATATATTTTTAATGAAAACATTTGACTTGTTTTGTAGGATAGTCGCTGTTTTCTCAATCTCCTGAATGACAGACTTGGTGACCAAAAGAGGTAAGACAGCTTCTTCAGCATGGTTCCCTTGCTTCTCGGTGTCCTGGCGATGTCGGCTGTGTTTACAGCTTGTCTGGGATCTGTGAGTGTCTTTCAAAATGAGCTCTGTTGGTCTTTAGCACACTTGTTTGGTTTGGGACATTTCTGAAACAATACTCTCCAGCAAGTCCGGAGATTTTTAAGAGGAGTGGTTGTTACACACATGAGCTCATCAGAGATAAGTGTGTTATGGACAGTTGAGTTTCTTCTTTTTTTTTAAAGATTTATTTTATTTTTATTACAAAGTCAGATATACTGAGAGGAGGAGAGATAGAGAGGAAGTGGAGCTGCCGGGATTAGAACCAGCGGCCATATGGGACCAAGGCAAGGACCTTAGCCACTAGGCCACACTGCCAAGCCCAACAGTTGAGTTTCTGGTGTGAACATATTTGCTAATTTCTTTCTTTAGGAATTCTGCCAAGTGCTTTGGTGGAGGTATAGAGAATCACTAAATGTAATTCAGAGTCTACCAGGTGGGCATTTAAAAACTGTTTATGCATCCCATTTGTACATTTGAACCCCCCACACTGTACCAAGAAATTCAACAGCATATCCTAGTTATAAATATTCTTGTGTCTGTGGGTTGTGGCTGGGATAATCCAAGTTTCACATTGTAACTGTGATGATCTCTTCCAGGGTTTATTCATTTCCATGTATTGCCGCATTCGTTGATGGATGTGAGGTAGGTTTGCCCTGCCTGGGGGTTGGGAGGGTGCTGGATGGTGAAACCCAGTTCTGTTCAATTTTGCTGTCATTCTCAAGAGACTTTTTGAAAAGAATACTAACATCTCCAAGTAGCTTCAACTCTGAGACCATGCCTGAGAGCTCCATGGTTACTCCTGACAAAAAGGGGGACTTGGGGGTTCATAATGTACCTATGAAGCCAGCTGCTTGTTTCATTTTACCCTCCTCAAGGGAAAGATTATACAGGAAGCAAGAGGTGGTACCCTCGCCTCTTTCCTTCCAGTTGAACTTTCCTCTTCTTTCTCCAACAACAGGGGCCACACTCTTTCCTTTCTCTCTGTCTTCATAGAGTACAGGCTGTGCAAGTACAGACACCTGACAAAGGATGTGCCAGGACAGCTCAGGATGTTGTGGGCACACGGACAGCACTTTCATCCTTCCTTTGTAAGATCAGATTCTTTTCACCCTCCTCTTTGGTTTCTAGACAAACACAGGGTCCTTCCTGTCACAGTGCTCACGAACCCAACATCTCAGTGTCAGGATGAGACCTGAGAGTTTGGTCCCTTGGCGCAGCCTTCAGGGTGTTCGCATGCACCGTGTCCTTGGTTTGGGTCCAGCATGCCTTCCTGGGACTGTAGACCCAGGCTTGCTGGCACATTCCTTCTGTCTAGAGCATATTCTTGGAGTCTCAGTCCTGCTACCAAAGTCTGTCTATTTTATTTCCCCTTAGGTTACTGTGAGAATTCTGCTCTTTGTGGATTTTCTTTGCAATTTTCCAACAGCTTCTATCAGGGCCCTTGAACTTCACCTTATCCTAGCTTCTAGAATATGTATGGTGGGCTAATACCTTCGTCTAACTCTGTGGCTATTAAAAACTAGGCGCCCATGGTGGTGCCCATGTCCAAGAAGTACTATCTTCTGGGAAAGTAGTGAGTCTGTAGTCTGTGTCCCATAGGTGGGCACAAAAGCTGTACATTGTCAGCCCTCTCTGTCTGCAGGCTGGCAGCCACGGGTTCAGCCCACTGCAGATGGAGTGTTATAGGTTGTTGCTGATATGTCCTATATAGTTAGACATTGCAATGATGGTTGCATCTAGGTTGAGTGTGTACTGATTTTTGCCTCATCATTATTTTCTTAAAAATACAGTATTTACTTAGTGTTTACATTGTCATAGGAACTATAAATAATCTAGAGATGGCTTAAAGTATGATAGAAGGCTATATAACTAAATAGTTATATAGTATATATATATTATATATATAGTTTGTTTATTTTAAAGCTGCATTGAGAAATGGAGAGACTGAGATAGAGCTTCATCAGCAGATTCACTTTCCAGATGGCCTCAGGGGCCTCAGTGGCTAGAGTTGGGCAAGGCTGAAGTCAGGGGAGGAGAGAGCTCTCCCATTTGGATGGGTCACACGCTGCTACTTTCCCCATACCATTAGAAGGGAGCTGGGTCAGAAGTGGAGTAGCCGGGACAAACCGATGCCCATGTGGATGGCAGCATCCCAGACGGTAGCTTTGCCCACTGTGCCACAATGACAATTCCAAGTGCCGTTTTATTTAAGGAACTTCAATGTCTGCAGATTTCAAGTTCTGAAGGGACATCAGAACCAATCCCTGGGGGCTATCGAAGGGCAGCTGTTAAATGCTTCTTGAGGTTTGTCTGGGAGGCAGTAGAGACACTGTATTAGTGCTGGGTATGGAGAAGTAGCGCGGGACCTTGGGAGGCAGAGGCCGAGATGGTGACTGTTTCTATATCATCGTAATCTCTGAATCATCATCAGAACCAAGTGGTGGGCATGCAGGCAGCATGGCTCAGCTAAAGTCCCTGAGCCTCAGGAGTGAGGTTGTAAAGATGGATGGAAACCTGATGTACTGAATACATCTGCTCTTCGACAAAATCTGCAAAAAGCCAAATCCTACCTCGAGTGAAAATAATTGCCAGACCAGCAGTAGATCCTCTTCTAGGCTCAAAGTGATGTGCTGCAGGCTGCTGTCCACGTCTTCTTTTTGAAAGGAAGTTTCCTGTATTTGAAAGGCACAGAGAAGGAGACACCTGCTGTCCCCTTCCTCCCCACACACATACTCTCTGTGTCTCCTCTGCTGATTCACTTCCCAAATGGCCACAACAGCCAGGGCTGGGTCAGGCTACAGTCAGAAGTTGGCAGTTCCATCCTGGTCTCCCATGTAGTTAACAGGGGCCCAGGCCCTAGGTTTTTGTCTGCTTTCAACAGCAGGAAGCTGGATTGGAAGTGGAGCAGTCAAGCACTCTGATTGGGATGCTTGGGTCCCAATCAGAGATTTACCTTGTTTTTACACAAGTTTTTACACAAGTTTTTCCAAGTGCAAGACAGAGTCCAGGATGGGGTCCTAGGGACGCCATTTGTTATCACCTTCATGGCAAGACCCGAAAGCACCAGTAAACTGCCACATGTTGTTGTGGGTGCCTGAGGCAGAGCCCTGGAACTCATGGAGGAGACATGGAGACACTGTCAGTTGACAAAGAATCCACAGCAGAAAGAGGAGCAAAAGACATCAGCTGCTGTGACTCGAAAGGGAATGTCCACCTGGCCACAGAGACACCCCTTAGGGGAGAGGGCAACTAGGAGAGCCCCTGAGAGCCCCAGCAATCCTAGCTAGGGGAGGGATCTGCAGTCACACAGACACCAAGTCCTGCCAGCAGAGCCACATGGGACCTCTGCCCTAGAGGAGGAACTGCATCTCCCTCTGCTCTTGAGACACATTTTCGTATTATCTTGTAGAAAGGCATCACTAATAGAGTTCTTGCCACTCTAGGAGGATAAAGGCCCTGGCAAATCCTTGAGCCTGGGCTGCACAGACATCCCAGTAAAATAGCACAAACGGTGATCCCCTAGACTCCAGCCCCCAAAGTGTGCTGTGCTACCAGGGACATGTGTCTGAGAACAACAGGGGGATGAACTCCCAAGACTTTAGAGGTAAGACCACCTGCCCAAGCAGAACGGGGGCCCATTCCACCTCCACACTCTCCTTCCCCCTGCGGTGGCACATGGCACTGTGGGGAAGTCTGCTTTCCCATTGAACTTGGGGCACGTACTACTGTGACTGTTCTCTACCCTCCAGCGCTTTGATTGGTACAAAGAGCCATACAGTCCTTGAGAACTCTTGGCCAACCCTCCTGCAACCCCAGGCCACCACTGGGGCCTACCTACCTGCTGGAACTGACGTGAGAACCCCATAGCCCTGTAGCCATTGATGACAGTGGAAGGAGTTAGGGGAATCCATACCTCAGCATCCAGCTGGAACTGAAAAGTCAATCAACTGGTACCCAATGATGCATCTGCAGGAAGCAGATTACCTTTAGTAATCAAAGAGACAGGCAAGATGGCAGAATAGGGTAAGGACATGTTTAAACAGATGGAGAATCAGTAGCCAGGGTAAAGAAGATAGGCCACAATCCCGGGTAATAGGAGAGGACAGGCCAATGGCAGAGAGACACCTGGAGATCCATGGACATGGGGAAGCAGCAGAGACGATGGAGCAGTGGTTGGCACCAGTGATTGAAGCTCCACTGGCGGCCAGTTGGAAGGCAAGTTCACCAGGAACTCAAGAGGCATAGAACTACCCATCCTGCTGATTTGCTTGATCCGACCACAAGCAGAAGCAGAGTGACAGAGCCCAGGCAAGAAGGTACAGGAACAGGGTCGCTTTCATGGCTCAGACACGTACAGAGCCACATGGAGTATGATTTTGTGTTCTGAGGAAAAGGCTTTGGGGTGGAGGAACAACAGCTGTGCAGTTGCTGAGCCAGGAGGGAATTCACTCTGCACTCAACACATTGCACTGGTCCCTCAGGGAAATGGTACCAACTTGGCATCCTACAGGCTCTACTCAAGATAAGTCAAGGTGGCCTCCAGGCCCAATAACCAGGAGGCCCAGAACTCTCATCAGGCGCCATTTTGTGTACTAAGGTAAAGGTTGTGGGGCAGAAGGAACTGTAGTGAGCTGCACAGGCACACAGCCGGGAAAGAACTCACTTCTGGCTCAGTGCATTGCGCTGGTATCACAGAGAAAATTGCACCAACTTTGCATCTTACAGGTTCCAACCAAAATAGGTCCAGGTGGCCCTCAGACCAACAGCTTCCAGCAAGACTAGCATCCAGTGATGTAGGACAGCTGGTGTCTCCCTAATGCCAGGCATTGCTTGAGCCAGGAGTGGGAGAAAGATTATACAGGATATGGCAAATGGTGCAGCCACAGCAGAGGATCACATGGGGTTGAAAGTGGTGAGCCAGGAGTTGGGGCCATGGAGACCATGGTAAAAGCCTAAAACAAGAGTCCAGGACCGATACTTGCTGTAGAGAGTGGCACAAGTGACTGCAAACAAAGAACCAAATACCAAACTCAATTAGTAAACTCCATCTGTAGTTCAGTGGGCTACACAGTTTAGAAACGGGCCCTAAGGAGAGGAATCTTCCATCCAGAATAGCAATGACCAAGAGCAAAAGAGGAGACAGACACAGTGAATATTACTGCTGCTTCCCCTGCAAAGGAGCAAAAGCCTTTGTTGATCTCAGAGTTAACTGAGGAATACATCAAGAAAATGGGGGATAAAGAATTTTAAAAACTTGTTATGAAGCTTCTTAATGAGAAGCACATACAGGAGTTGAATGAATTTAAGAACTATAGGTCACACAGGAAATAGCAATACTGAGACAAAGTCAAGCCGAATTATTTGAAATGAACACGATGGAGCAAGTTAGAAATTCAGTGGAAAGCCTCAGTGATAGAATGAACAAGGCAGAAGAAAGAATCTCAGATTTGGAAGACGTTTCCTCCAAAATGGGGAAATACTTGAAAAGCTGGAAGAGGAGCTGAGTCAAGCTAAGGAAAGTATTCAAGAATTAGGTGGCACTATTAAATGACCGAATATAAGACATATGGGAGTTCCAGAAGGCACAGAAAGAGAGGCTGCGTTTAAAAATATATTCAATAAAATAAGGGAAAAATTCCCTAATTTGGAGAAAAAATTGGGAAACAACATTCAGAAGAAGAACAGAATTCCCAGGGGGTTGACAAAAAGCAATCTTTGCCATGACACATGATAATCAAGCTTTCTTCAGTTGAACACAGGGAAAAGATACTTAAATATGCATGTGAAAAAGATAGTAACATTAAAAGGATCCCCAATCAGACTTCCTGCTGACCTCTCAAACTCTACAGGCCAGAAGAGAGTGAAGTGACATATTCCAGATTTTAAAGGGGATAAATTATCAACCCAGAATAACTTATCCAGCAAAGTTTTCCTTTGTCTTTGAAATCAAGTTAAATTCTTCCACAGTAAAGAAAAGCTCAAAGAATTTGCCTCTTTCAGACCTGCCCTACAAATGATGCTTAAAGATGTTCTCTTTATAGAGAAAAGGAATAACACCTACCAAAACCAAAGGCAAATGTGAAGAACATCCCAGTAAAATAACAACAGAAGAGTAAATCAAATAATGAACAACCGTTGCTGAAATGACAGGATTGAGTTACCACCCATTCATATTAACTCTGCATGTAAATGGCTTAAACCCAACAATCAAATGTCATAGATTAGTAGACTGGATTAAAAAAAACAAAATCCATCTATTTGTTCCCTACAGGAGAAACATCTCACTAAAAAAGGCAGAAACAAAGTGAAAGAAAAAGATATTCCAGGTAATGGAAAAAAGAGTTGATGTAGCAATTTTTCTTCATTTTTTTAAAGATTTATTTTCACTGGAAAGGCATATTTACAGAGAGAAGGAGAGACAGACAGATCTTCCATCTGCTGATTCACTCTCCAAGTGGCCACAATGGTCAGAGCTGAACCAATCTGAAGCAAGGAACCAGGAGCTTCTTCCAGGTCTCCCAATAGGGTACAGGCTCCCCAGGCTTTGGGTCGTCCTCAACTACTTCCTCAGGCCACAAGCAGGGAGCTTGATGGGAAGTGGGGCTGCCTGGATGTGAACCAGTGCCATTATGGGATCCCAGTATGTGCAAGGTGAGGACATTAGACACTAGACTACCATGCCAGGCCCTGCTGTAGGCATCCTTATGTTAGATAAGATAAACTTTGACGTGAAAAAATAACCAAAGAGATGAGCAAGGACACCACATAGTGATCAGAGATTGTGTTTTCAGCAGGAAGAGATCACCTTACTTGTTTCTTAGCATGTTTTTATTTTCAACTCTAATTTGACTTGGTTTTTCTCTCTTACTTTTCTTTGCTAGTCTGGCTTAGAATTTGTTTTGCTCATCTTCTTAAAAAGTGGGCCTTTCTTGTTGCTATTTGTAGTTTTTTAGTTTTAATTCCGTTATTTTTGCTGTGATTATCATTTCATGCTTTTCACTTTTTCTCATTAAGTCCTTGAGATGCATTAGTAGATCATTTATTTGAGATGCTTCTGTTTTTTTGTAAGCACCTGATGTTATACGTATCTTAGTACTGTTTTCGCTACATCTCATGGGTTTTGATTTTTTTGTTTTCATTTCTTCAATTTTTTTTTCCTTAGTAATTTTCTCAGTGACACATAGGGCATACAGTAGCATTATTTGCTTCAAAGGTTTTTGATTTTTGTTTCTTCAGTGACACATTGGACATTCAGTATCACGTTATTTAACTCCATGTTGTAAATTTTCTGTTTTTCTTCCTGTTGATTTTGTTTTGTGGCATTGCATTTAAGGGGATGTACAGTAACTGTGTAATGGAGATTATGATACGTAGATGTGAAGAAACAATGCAGTGTGCATCTCTACTTCCAAACCAAAGATGGACTTCCATTGAAATTGTGTTATATATGTATATATGAAACTGATATATATGCATATATATATGCAATAGGATGCTGGACTCTTTGTCATTGCCCATACCTACAATGTTGGGATATGCTTAAATGGTGGAATGATGGACTTATGACTGTTTATGAAGGACTGTACTATTGTAATAATATAAGGGAAATCAGTAGGGTCAAAGGGCTTTAAGGAGAGGGAACATGAAATTTCAGAGTCTGTGGAACTGCATCATAAAATAATCATTTAAAAAATATGAAAAAATCCAAAGAGACACTGGATTCATCAGATATGCAAGTATCAACAGAGGGGTGAAGGAGAGAATGATGCGTCCGCTGGTGCATGGTAATGTTCTAGTAGTGTCAGACGCCAAAGAAAAGGAGGTTGAGGGAATAAATATTTGATTCAAAACTTTCAGGGGAGTGACTATAGGGATAGTCAGAGGTTCAAGAGGTACAGAGAGTTTACTGAAATGAGGCGGACAATGCAGGGTACGAATGAGATTTCACAAAAAGATGTTTGAAAAGGAACTAGACTAAAACCTAGGACATAGAGATCTCAATAAAGTAATGAAAGCCTGAACAACAGACTGGATCAAGCAGAGGAAGAATGCCAAAGGTCTTATTTCAGACAAAATGACTTTAGTAAGACAAAACTGTGTTTAAGAACTGATTTAGTAGTGGTATATGAGAACGACTAAAAAATGTAAAACAATTGCAGCAGTTGCTTCATTATTCTTCCTAATCAGCAGACAGAAAAACATGGCAGAAACCTACAAGGTTGTGCTTTGGTGGAAAAATTACATTTGGCGATAGCCTCATTTGGTAAACTTGTCCATCTTGACATGTTTCTTGTTTGGAGAAAGTAACTGAGGGGGCTGGCGTTGTGGTGCAGCATCAAGCCACTGAGTAACCCTAACCCTGCAACACTGTCCTTTTGTGGCAGTGCCAGTGTGCGTTCTGGCTGTCCTGGTTCTGTCCAGCTCCCTGTGGATGTGTGTGGGAAAGCAGCGGGAGGTAGCCTGAGTGTGTGGCCCTTGCCGTCCGTGTAGAAGGCTCAGAAGGAGTTCTAGGCTCTTGGCTTGGCTTCTGCTTGCTTTCGCCCTGAACATGGTAGTCATTTAACCAGCAGATGGAAAATTGTTCAAAGAAATAGAAATAAAGTCTTTAAAAAATTTATTTACATCTGTATTTGAATCATTTCCTGGAGTTGTACAGTATTTTTGTTTTTGTCTTTTTTAACACTGTTGTGGTTTCATGTATTTTCATAAATCAGGCACACATTAAATTGACTTAATAATACCTCAGAATGTTTATAAAAGAATTTAAGGATTACAGCAAACCAGTTGTGGCTCACTTGGGGAGTGAATCATCGGATGGAAGATCTTCCTCTCTGTCTCTCCTCCTCTGTGTATATCTGGCTGTAATAAAATGAATAAATCTTTAATAAAAAAGTATAAACAGAGATAGATGAGCTCTTGCCATGGAAGACTCAGGAGGAAGATTCCAGGACCTTCGAAATTGACCAATAGATTCAAAAATATAACCCCTGATTCAAATCATTGAAGGTGGGCCCAACGCAATAGCGTAATGGTTAAAGTCCTCACCTTGCACGCTCCGGGATCCCATAAGGGTGCTGGTTCTAATCCCGGCAGCCCAGCTTCCCATGCAGCTCCCTACTTGTGGCCTGGGAAAGCAGTGGAGGACAACCCAGATAAGTATATTGCAACTTTACTGATATCATTATTTACTGAGGAAATCTAGGTTAAAACTGTAATGAGAGGCACTACACACCTACTAGACTGGCTGAAATTATTTTGTGCCAAGCACTGGTAAAAATGTAGAGCAGTTTAGATACTTCTAGCAGTTTCTTAAAATGTTAGATTTTTAGCAACCCTTTGACTCGTTGAGCTGTTCTCATCCTAGGTGTTTTCCCAAGAGAAATATCAGTGTGTCCTTACAAAGGCATGAATGTTTATGGCAACTTTATTTGTAATAGCTCCGAACTGGAACAAACCTAAATGTACATCAATAGATGACATACTGACGCACTCTGACATATCCACACATTGGAATGCCACATAGCAATGGAAAGGAATGGGCCCACCATTGAGGCATAGCTGGGCATGGTGCCACCTGTGATGATGCCAGCATCCAACATGGCACATGTTAGTCCTGGCTGCTCCACCGATCCAGATCCCTGTTGGTGGCCTTGGGAGAGTAGGTACAGGATGGCCCATGTGTTTGGGTCCCTGCTTCATATGGGAGACCCTGATGAAGCTCCTGACTTCTGCCTGTGGTCGGGTCTAGTCTCCCTGTTGCAGCTAGCTGGCCTGTGAAGTAGTGGATGAACATCAGTTCATATCCTCTCTCTCCATCTCTCACCCTCTCCCTCTTCCCTTCCCTTCTCTGCCCAGCTTTCCTTGTCTCCCCCCCCCATTGCCTGTCCCCCTCTCTCTCCCCTTCTCCCCTCTCTCTTCGGTCTTTGCTCTCTCTCTCTAATTCCACCTTTCAAATAAATAAATTTTTGAGGCAAAAAGTAATGAATTTGGATATATGTATCTTTAATTCATCTCAGAGTAATTATGCTTAGTAAAAGAAGCTGGGCCACAAGAGTACATATAATGATTCTATTGTATGAAATGCTAAAAAAGGCAGACATAAGTTAGGTCAGTGGCCACCTAGAAATGGTGGTGTATTTGCCACAGCTGCCTGGTTTCCCATTGCTCCACCCACCCTTCTCTTCCCTCTGAACCTGACAGACAAGGGACTCACAGGATGTGTGGTTTCTATTCTCTGTTCTTACCTGCCAGAGAATCTGCAGCCATAGACTGCATGATAGCAAGTTTGTAGAATGGGGCACTACCGGGCACCAGGTTTGTGACTGGGCAAAGGACACAGGAGGGAAACAGAAGTTGGGGGCAGTGAGAGAGGGGAAGGTAGAGGGTGGTGGTTGTACCTGTCCCATTCACCAGGCACATTTTACTTCAGGCGCGATTCTGCTTTCAACAGTGACAGAAAACAAACAAGGAGAAGGATGCTAGTAATGTAGTAACTTTTATCCTTTTAAGGCAATGTGCCCTACACTTCAGTTGCTTGCCCATCACTGTCAGTGTGCTGTGGCTCTCTTTGTTATCTATGCCTTTTTCTTAATGAAAATTATCTTAAATTTATTCAAGCATTTTAAAAATAAATATTTTATTTCATTTTTAACTGGAAATGAACATTACTCATTACAAGTAGCAGTAAGCCTCCAAATAAAGTGAAAATAATCCCTGCATGCTATTACTTGATCTATTCATTGCATGAAATGGGCTTAATGATTGGCAAACTATTAAAGGGTCAGTCTACCATACTCAGGTCTGTCCAGTTAGATGGACAGGTGGGTCAGCCCCATTGATAGTCTTAGAAGGAATTATCATTTCATGTTCTCATTTGATGGCAGATAGGTCGTGGAAAATGGAAAAAGTCCTTTATTCAGTCTTATGTGACTAGAGCAAGTTCTTACGCCGTCAAGAATTCGCTCACCTTGGATGACAGCTGATGGGCAGGCATAGTGGTCCCTTCTTTCTCATGAGAAATGGAAGCCTGAATCCAGAGATTCTACAAAACCCCTAAATGCTGTTTTCTCCTGATCATGATAGCCACATTCAAGTGGAACTTACACAGTAGACATGATGAGAGGCGAACAGCAATAGCTGGCAGTAACATCAAGTGATGAAAGTTTTGTGAATGTGGTATCTTTCTCTCGGAATACCTTACTATTCTGATGTCGTTCTCATGATGGGACACGACACAGTGTGACGTCTCTGTCATTCTGCTTTTCAAATACATCTTTCAGGAAAGAAAAAAAATCATGCAATAAGACTTTCCCAGTTTCTTTGTTCCTCTATCAAAAAATGCTGAAAGTTGTTTGCAAAAGCATGCATATTTAGAACAACAGTTCATAAATTTGGCTACACACCAGGATCACAAGAGGGGGCTTGAAGAGAAATTCATTACTCAGACACTGTTGCAGAAAGGAAGTTGGGCAGCCTCAATCTGCTGTTCCAGCCCATCAAATGACCATGAAAAGCTGGGCTTAAAGTCAGGAGCCAAGAATTCAATCCCAGGCTGTGTCTTGGGGACAGAGACACACTACTTCAGTCCTCACCACTGCCTGCCAGGCTAGAGCTGGAATCTGATGGGGCATGTGGGCATGTCAACTGTTGTCTTAACCACTAGATCAAATCTCTACTCTTCAATCATTTTTTTAAAAAACTTATTTGATTTTATTTTAATTGGAAAGGCAGGTATACAAAGAGGAGAAACAGAGAGAAAGATCGGCTGTGCACTGGGTCACTCCCCAAGTAGCCACAAAAGCTGGAGCTGAGCCTATCTGAAGATAGGAGCCAGGAGCCTCCGCCGGGTCTCCCATATGGGTGCCGGGTCCCAAGGCTTTGGGTCATCCTCTGCTGCTTCCCAGACAACAGGCAGGAGCTGGATGGGAAGTGGAGCAGCTGGGACATGAACTGGCACCTATATGTGATCATGGTAGATGCAGGGCAAGGATTGAGCCACTAGGCTATCACGCTGGGCCCTTCTTTTCAATTCTTTAAGCAGATCCTTCTGCTCAGGAAACGCCTAAGGGTTAGTGTTGAGGCATAAAAATGTAGGCTGCTGCCTGCAGCACCAGCATCCCACATTGGACCCTGAATGCTCCACTTCCAGTCCTGCTGCCTGCTGGGCTGTGTGGGAAAGCAACAGAGAACACTCAAGTGCTTAGACTCAGTTCCCAGCTTCTGCCTGGTCCAGCTCTGACTATTGCAGCCACTGGAAAGTGAACTAGCCCATGGAAGATTCCTGTCTCTCCCTCTGTCTCTCTATAACTCTGCCATTCAAATAAATAAATAAATAAAATGTTTAGTATTTTAAAGTTGGCAACTCTTACATCTTAGTTGCAAATGCCTAAGTAGAATTTGATCATCCTTGAGACCGCATCTTGGTTGATAACTGACTCATGAGAAATTATTTTTCTCCTTGCCATTACTTCTGAATCACTTTTGTATAAGAGCCCAGTCTTCAATAGTCACTTCTCTTCTGTGTAACTTTGTAGTAATAGATTGCTCATACATAAATGGTGCCGACACCCCTTCGATGGTTTCATTGATCATTTCATTTGTGTTTGTAATAGGCTAATTACAGGAAACATCTCTTTTCTGAGAGCAATGAGGCTTCCAGTAGCAGTGCCAGTGAGCAGTCTTGGACTGGTGACCAGAAGAAGAAAATGCTAATACCATATCGTAGTAGAAGAAGGAAGACGAAAGTCCGAAAATGTGGCAGCGGTAAGTTTGGCGTTTGGCTTCTGAGGCATCTCTGAAATCAACCAGCAGGGATTAACTTCTCAGTGTGCTAAATTAAAAGGATGCCCGAGAACTGGGCGACCAGTGCACCCTCCTTCCCCGTCTCTGTGTCTCACGGACATTGAGCAGATGTGGAATGAACAGTTCTCAGACAGAGAGCTGAGAATGGACCAAGCACTGTTCACTATGAGTTACAGCTGTTTGCAGTAGGTTCAGGGCGGGACATGTGGCAAGGCTCCGAGGATGGGGGAGTGGGACTGAAGCAAAGTGGGATTTGAAGGGCAGAGAGGATGGGGCAGCAAGCCCGTGACACCAGGAGGACACAGTGAGGGCATGCTGGTGGTGCTCAGAGACAAAGCCTGGGTGGTGAGGAAAGAGGTGAACAGTGAAGGGGTCTGTAGGTGGCAGGTGGGAGGTTGCCGTCGTTCCTGGCATGGCCCTGCATATCTGGGAGCTGAGTTTCTGTCTCTTCAGGAAATGTAGCCATGGTATAATTGGCTTCTTTTTCTTCCAGTTCTGCCACTTTTTTTTCTCATCAGTGCTAGCGACAATGAGAAAGATCAGGTAAATAAATCCACTTTGTACCACTTTGTCCTGCTTCTGCATGTTATGGCTATGATGAGCCTATTTCTTTTTTTTTTAATTTTTTAATATTCATTTATTCATTAATTACATTGCATTACATGACACAATTTCATAGGTACTGGGATTCCCCCCCTTCACCCCAAACCCTTCCCCCATCATGAATTCCTTCACCTTGATGCATAGCCACAGCTCAAGTTCCGTTGAGGTTCCCTAATTAAAAGTTTACACCATACAGAGTCCATCATCCCACTTGTCCAGTTCAAGTTCAACGGCCTCTTAGGGAGGCCCTCTCAGGTTTGTAGGCAGAGCCAGCAGAGCGTCACCTCGATCAATTAGAAGCTCCAACATATCATCAGCAACAGTCCAGGTATGATGAGGCTGGTGCAGGATGAGCCTATTTCTTTCTAAGGCTTCCAGGAATATGAGAAAAACAAACCAGTGGTCTAATGGTTTGGAAATCACTCCAGCAGCAATGGCAAGGACAACTTAGCATTTCCTATGAATTGATGATTTTCCATAAATACTGCTGGTCAAAGTATGATTGACTTGGAGCAAAGATTAGGGGAAATGTTTCTGTCCTGCTACATAGGATAAGTCTTAATATGCTTCCATTGAACTCCAGAGGCAGAGCTGGCAGTGGTGGTGACGGGTGTACAGGGAAACAGGTAGAAAGAGGCACTTCTACTTCATGTCCCACATGCCTGCAGCCAGGGCTGGGCCAGGCTGAGGCCAGAGCCTGGAACTCTATCCAGGACCTCTGTCTGGGTGGCAGGGAACCAAGCACTTGAGCCAGCATCCTCTGCCTGCTGTGCTGGCACAGCGGGAAGGGGAAGTGGAGGGCCTGGGGGGGCTTGCCAGCTCTGTGATGCAGGGTGCAGGCCAAAAGGCAACTTCACCTGCTGACACCCATTTGTTTCACTTGAAAGCAAAGCAGCAGAAAGAGAAGAGACAGAGAAAATGGTAAAACAAAACAAAACAAAACAAAACAATTTAGGCTCTGCAAACTTTGCAGCTTCTTTGGCAACACATCATCTCTGCCTTTGTAACCCCAAAGCAATCATAATGTGAAAATGTGCTCTGTGTTTCAATAAAACTTTACTTACAAGAGTCAGCAGTGGGTTGGACCGAGCCCCGGTTTAGAACACAGGTTCTCAAACTTCAGCGAACGTCAGAATGAGCAGGATGGTTTGTTAAACAGGGATTGCTGGGACCAGTGGAGTGGCATATCAGGCTACGCCATTTGGCACTGGCATCTCAAATGGGCACTGATTCACATCCCAGCTGCTCCACTTTAAATCCAGCTCTCTGCTGTTGTACCTGGGAAAACAACAGAGCAGGACCCAGGTCCTTGGTTCCCTGCATCCATGTGGGAGATACGGAAGATGCTCTTGACTCGCAGATTGAGACAGGTGCAGCTCCAGCCATGGCAGCCAGCTGGGGGATAAATCAGAAAACATAAGAGTTCTCTGTCTTCGCCTCTCTCACTCTGTAACTCTGAATTTCAAATAAATAAATTAAAAATAAATCATAGTTTTTAAAAGATGGTGAATTTGCATTTCTATCAAGCTGTAAGGTGTTGCATCATCATACTTTGAGAACTGCTGGTTAACAGTGATCAACTGAAACTTAAACACCGATTTTTAAATGCTTAAGCATCCAATAACTCCACCTCTTCAGTGTCTTAGAGGATTTGTTTTTTTATGATGTTTTGAATGTGTCTGGATTGGCTGAACTTCTCACACCACTGCAGGACATGTCCAGGCAGAGGAAGGCCACGCACCCAGAGATCGCTGAACCAGAGATGCCGGGGAGTCCTGCCACCTTAATTCCTGAAGATTTCTCCCAGAAACCAGGTTCGTGACTTCCTGTTGACATATTTTCCAGTAAAGACACTCTGTGGTAAATAAAGCAATTTTCTTTTGCAATCTATTGAGGAATGTGTGAAGATGTGATTATATCCACAAAAACGATGTGGAGGTTTTGTGTTTTAATATACTTTCTGAAATTCTGGAACATCCCTCCCCCACCGTGTTAATGCGGTGTTGATACAGTGTAGATTCGTGTTTAACAATCTACTAATGCTTCCCTTCTCTTTCTCCCTTGCTCCCTTCCTTTCTTCATTCTCCAGATAACATCTTTTCAGTTTACATTGTGAGCAAAGGCTCAATGGTCCACTAAAAAAGGAACTCAGGTGGAAACACGAGTTCAGTGGGAATTCAGGCAAGGGTTAGGAACAACAATCAAAAAAAGTTACCCGTTTCACTTATATATATAATAAAATCTTAAAATATCCACAGATTATTAAAGTAGTAGTCATATGTCATCCTTGACCATTGATTTGACAGACATATAAAGTGGAATTTGATGTGCCTTGCATGATGGCTTAGCTGGATAGATCCTCGCCTTGTAAGCCCCAGAGTCCCGTAATGGGCTGGTTCATGTCCCAGCTGTCCCTGCTTTCCTTCTAGTTCCCTGCCTGTGGTCTGGGAGAGCAGTAGAGGATGGCCAAAGGCCTTGGGACCCTGCACCCATGTGGGAGACCTGGGAGGAGCTCCTGGCTCCTGGCTTTAGATTGGCTCAGCTCCAACCATTGCAGCCACTTGGGAAGTAAGCCAGCAGGTGGAAGATCTTTCTCTGTTTCTCCTTCTCTCTATAAATTTAATCTGCCTTTACAAAGAAAGATAAATACATAAAAAATATTTGACAAGATTCAAAATAACTTTCTGATGTAAACCCTCAAAAAATTAGGTAATTATGGATTGTACTTCAACACAATGAAAACTAATAGCATCGGGTCCACAGCTAACAACATAGTCAGAGGTGAGAAGTTGAAAACTGTTCTTCTAAGATCAGGAGCAAGACAGCGTTGTCCTCTCCCCTTTGTAACAGTAGTAGAAGTCCCAGACAGAGCAAGCAAGCAGGGAAGGAAAACTTCCAAATCAAAAAGAAAGAAGTGAAGTTTCCACTGTTTGGGTGAGATGATCAATATATGGGAAACAGACTCCCCTGACTCTGTGAGAACTAATCACATCAACTCAGTAAAGTTTCAGGGTGGAAAATCAAAGTGCAAAAACCTGTGCTTCTACATGATTTAAAAGTGAACCATCTGAAAAATCAAGAAAACCATCCCATTAAAATAGAAGTGAGGGCCCAGCACAATAGCCTAGTGGCTGAGTTCTCGCCCTGTGTGCACTGAGATCTCATATGGGCACCGGTTTGTATACTGGCTGCTCCACTTCCCATCTAGCTCCCTGCTTGTGGCCTGGGAAAGCAGTTGAGGACGGCCCAAAACCTTGGGACCTTGCACCCGCGTGGGAGACCCAGAGAAAGAGGTTCCGGACTCCTGGCTTCAGATCAGCTCAGCTCTAGCCATCGTGACCACTTGTGGAATGAACCAGCAAACTTTCTGAAAGATCTTTCTCTCTGTCTCACCTTCTCTATAAATCTGCCTTTCCAATGAATATAAATATATCTTTTAAAAATCGAATCCAAAAGAATTAAAAGTAGCAATAAATCCAAAGAGAGGAGAGAGCTGGATACCAAAACCATGGGATAGTAATGAAATAAGTTGAATAAGGAGTTAATATTGTTAATGTTGTTAAGATGGCCATGCCTCCCAAAAATTAAAAATAGGACAATATGACAGTCTCCCTTCTGAGTTTCCATCCAAGGGAAATGGTATATCAGAAAGATATCTGCATTCCCATTTGATAAAATGTCTGTCAGTTTTCACAGAGTTAAAAAAAAATCAATCCTTCAATGTGTGTAGGACCTCAAATCCCCCAGTAACCAAAGCAGTCTTGACAGAGAAGGGCAAAGCTGCTTGGCTTCCGGCTGTATTTGAAAGCTATGGTGATGGAACAGAGGTGCATCAGACCCCTGAAACAGACTGACACCTCAGAAAGCAAAATATAGCAGCCACCAGGGTGGTGTTGCAAGCTAAGCTTCCGCCTGTGGCACCCACAGACCCTGTGGGTGCCGGTTCTAGTCCTGCCTGCTCCGTTTCTGATCCAGCTCCCTGCTAATGACCTGAGAAGGTGGGGAGGATGGCTCAAGTGCTTGAGTTTCTGTACCCACGCGGGAGATTGGGAAGAAGCTCCTGGCCCCCAACTTTAGACCAGCGCAGCTCTGGCTGTTGCAGTCATTTGGGAAGTAAACTAGTGGATGGGTGATCTCAGTCTCTTCTGTGTAATTTTGACTTCAAGTAAAAGAAAGAAATCGTAAAAAAAAAAAAAAAAAAAAAACCACATACAGCATGATCCAACTGATGGTTGAAAAGTGTTAAGAATATACAATGAGGGGTCCGGCACAATAGCCTAGCGACTGACGTCCTCACCTTGGACGTGTCGGGATCCCATGTATGTGCTGGCTGTGGTTCCAGTGGGCCCACCTCCCATCCAGCACCCTGCTTGTGGCCTGGGGGCACAGCCAAGGATGGCCCAAAGTCTTGGGACCCTGCTCTCATGTGGGAGACCCAGAGGAGCTCCTGGCTTCAGACTGGCTCAGCTCTGGCCATTGCAGCCACTTGGGAACTGAATCATCGGACAGAGAATCTTCCTCTCTTTCTCTCCTCCTCTCTGTATATCTGACTTTCCAGTAAAAATGAATAAATCTTAAAAAGATATATACAATGGGGGAAAAAGTTTCTTTATGAGATGGTGTTGAGAGAACATGATATTCACATGTATGTTAAAAAATGAAATTGGGGACATGTTACGCTATATGCGGAGACAGACTCAAAATGGACTAAAAATATAAATGTAAGATTATGACCGGTAGGGCCTGGTGTGGTGGCCGAGTGGCTAAAGTCCTCGCCTTGAATGTGCCGGGATCCCATATGGGTGCCGGTTCTAGTCCCAGCAGCCCCACTTCCCGTCCAGCTCCCTGCTTGTGGCCTGGGAAAGCAGTTGAGGACAGCCCAAAGCCTTGGGACCCTGCACTGTGTGGGAGGCCTAGAGTAAGTTCCTGGTTCCTGGCTATGGATCAGCGCAGCACCGGCCATTGCGGTCACTTGTTGAGTGAATCAATGGATGGAAGATCTTCTCTGTCTCTCCTCCTCTCTGTATATCTGACTTTGTAATAAAAATAAATAAACCTTAAAAAAAGATTAGGACCCATAAAGATTCCAATAAAAAATGTGGAAATAGGTCCTTGATATTCTCTGGTTTTTTTTCCCCACTGTTCTGGTACTTAGTATTCTTGGTAGTGTTTTGTTTTGCTTTGTTTTGAATATAACACCAAAACCACAGGCAACAGAGTAAAAATGAACAGGTACTGCAAGCTGAACAGTCTTCACATAGCAAAGGAAACCATGAACAAAATGAAAAGGCAGCCTACAGAATAGGAAAATATTTTCTTCTTCCTGAAGATGAATTTATTTATTGGAAAGGCAGTATTAGAAAGGAGATTGAGGGCAAGACCTTCCATTTGCTGGTTTATTCCCCACATGGCCACAACAGCTGGGGCTGTGCCGTGCTGATGCGGGAGCCTGGGACTTCCTCCAGGTCTCCTGTATGGACACAGAGGCCAAGCACTCAAGCCATTTGCTGCTGCTTTCCCAGGCATGTTAGCAGGAAACTGTATGGGAAATGGAACAGTAAGGACTTGAACTGTTGCCCATACTGGATGGTGGCACTGTAAGTGGCTGCTTAGCCCTCCCACAGTGGTGATCCTAGGGAAAATATTTTTACATCATATATCTGAGGTATATGATGAGTATATAAGGATAATATATAAGATATAGTGTTAAAAATACACAACTCATACAACTCAACAGCAAAACAGACAAAAAGTCCAAGTAACCTAATTTACACAAAATGGTCAAAGGATTTGAATAGACAGTTGACTAAGGAAAGCATACAGACAGCTTACAGGAATGTGAAAAGGCACTCAACACCAGGGAATGAAATTAGAAGCACAATGAGCCGTAACTTCACGTCTGCTTGGTGATTAGTGCAGAAGGACGAGCAGAAGTGTTGGATGGGATGGTGTCTGTCGGTTTGATACACATCAGTGCAGCCAACAGAGGGAAAAGTTACAGGAGTTTGTCAAAAAATTAAAAATGGGACAATATGACAGTCTCCCTTGTGGGATTGCATCCAAGGGAAATGGTATATCAGAAAGATGTCTACGTTTCTATGGACATTGTCACATTCTTAACAGGATGTGAAAAGCAACTACACACCCCTCGCCGAGTGAGCAGGTGGAGAGGGAACAAGTGGTAGGGATATGAGACACAGCGTGGATGTTGACCTCGGTGTTAATATGACAACTCTCACACAGCACACATGTGTCAAATCATGTCTCACACACACGAGTCAGAGGAAATACGGAGGGGGTCCTTGGGGAGAAAAGAGAAGACTCATGGGATGACCTTACCCAGATGGATAGCTACCAACGTTGTTGAGTTAGTGCATCAAGGTGATTGGCTGTTTTGTCTACAGAACTACGAATCTAAGAAACAAACATCTTGAAAATGCAACATTGGGATTATATTTAGCACTATGTCCAGTTTTAAGGAACTGGGTTTACTATGGAGAGCAGTAGTGTGATGTGACTGCCTCATTGCTGGTGTGTTTGTTCACTGGAACCTCCTTTTCCTCACATGCAGAATATGCAAGTCCCCGGCTGCTGAGTGGGTTCTCTTCCAGGGAGTGCTCAGAGGCTGAAGAAAACGCCTCCAAGGTACCTTTACAAAAATGTCATGTGTTTGAAAAGTGGAGAGTGAGTGAGCTCACAGTGAGAGTGATTCACTCTCCCATATTTCACAATGGCCAGGGCAAAGCCAGGAGCCTAGACCTCCATCCTGGCTTCCCAGTTGGGTAGCAGGAACTGAAGTACTTAACCCATCATCTGCTGCCTCCCAAAATGCATATTCCTGGAAACTGGATCAGAAGTGGAGTGGCAAGAACCCCAACCAGGCACTGTAATATAGCATGTGGGCGTCTCCGGTGGCAGCCTCACCCAAGACCCCACAATCACACTTCTAAGATGCTACTTTGTGGTTGGCTATTCATCTGTTCTTTCTCCAGAATTAATGTATTCACATAACATGAGCTTGTTATGTTTAAGGGACTACTACGTTTGTTACACACATATGTATACATACACACATGCATAACTACATATATATGTATATGTGTGTAATTATATAACATTTACATATCAGTTACAAAAGTATGTTCATATATTTCTCAGTCAGCTGTGTTTTATTTGTCTTTAAGGTTGGGAACCGAGAGTTGCTAGTGGACAATGCGAGTGTCAAACATAAGCTGCAGAACCTGGAAGACAGAGGTGAGAGAATACACTGTTTCTCCCAGAATGAAGTGAAATTCATCCAGACTGGTACTCAGATCACAGCAGACACAAACGCTTTGCAGGGGCACTGCTGCCAGGCCTCAAGGTGAGCAGGGCGAGTTACCTTGCCAGCTCCAAAGGGTCCATGAAGTCAAAGGGAGAAACTGGGGCTCTGGCCCGTCGCCAGCCCCACAGGGGCCACAGAAGGGACAGCATGGGACCTGGCTCCCATCCAGCCCTCTCCTGCCCAGCCACTCCTGGTGACCTGCTGCCAGAGGGGGTTCTCATCCCCACATCTGCAGGTCACTTACAGTTTGTAAGAAATATCCTAGGCAGTTTTTCTTATTTTCTCATAGTTACAGTGGTAGGCAAGTTTCCAGGTGACATCATACAGCCACCTTTATATGATAACATCTAGCTACGATGTTAACATATTAATGTAATGAACGAGTATAACACCTAGGCATTCCTTTGTGTGTGTGTTTAAGATTTGTCTATTTGAAAGGCTTGGTTAGAGGGAGCCATCTTCCATCTGTTATCTTAAATGTCTTTAAAAGTTTTTTAAACTTTTAACTAATAAATAAAATTATATGTGTATATATATAATAACAAAAATTACACACATGTGTGAAATACTGTGTGATGTCTCATTCACTGCAGATAGTTCGAGTTCTAATCTGGGGAGTATCTGGCCTGGTTTCCGCCAATGGCTGTGCTGACTCACACTCCCAACCATAAACCCGAGGTTTCCTTTTCTCCGCCTTCTCACCTGTCCTCGCTGCCTTTTCTCTGTTCGATGCTGGCCATGCTAACTGGATGCAGTGACATGCCGTGGTGTCTGCATTTCCCTGGTTATTAACAGTGTTGAGAGTATTGTCAGTATACCCATTGGCATTTGAATGTCTTTCTTTGAAAAATGTCTTTTTTAGATTTGTTTTCTTTATAAAAAGATTAACTTACTTAGTTATTTGCTGTGTTGAAAGAGTTACAGGGAGATGGGGAGAGTCAGAGAAAAAGCATCTTTCTATTTTCTGGGTTACTCGTCAAATGACCACACCGGCCAGGACCAGGCCAGGCTGAAGCCAGGAACCTCACCCAGCACTTGCACATGGGAGCAGGGCCCCAAGCATTGGAGCCACTCTTCTGCCTTCCCATGTACAGTAACAGGAAATATTTATCTTACTTTTCTCTTCTTTTGAAAACAGACTTATTTATTTTTATTAGAAAGTCAGATTTACAGAGAGAAGGAAAGACAGAAGAATCTTCCATCTGGCGGTATACTCCCCAAGTGGCTGTAATGGCTGGAGCTGAGCTGATCTGCAGCCAGGAGCCAGGAGCCAGGAGCCAGGAGCCAGGAGCTTCTTCCAGGTCCCCCACGCGGGTGCAAGTTTCCAAAGCTTTGGGCCATCCTCGACTGCTTTCCCAGGCCACAAGCAGGGAGCTGGATGGGAAGTGGAGCAGCTGGGACATGAACTGGTGCCCATATAGGATCCTGATGCTTACAAGGAGAGGAGTTAGCCACTAGGCTGCCATGCACACTAGGCTGCTGTGCCAAGCCCCCATTATTTTTAAGAGTGTAATGGTTCAGTAGCTTCCAACTATTTTTTAATTCAGTTTGCATTGATTTTTTTTTTCAGTGAAAGAGGCTCATTTAAGTTTTTGCACACTAATATCTAGTTTTATGAGTTTCATTTGTTCACAGTTTCTTAGTAACCTTGCCAATAAAAAAGACTCTGGTGAGTTTTCTTTTTTTTTAATTTTAAATTTCCTTTTTACTATTGTTTATATAGTTGAAAGGGATGCCCAAGTGGGCCTCTGATTAGGGTGGGAGGGTTCAGGTATGGAGGAGTGTGAGTGGGACATATCTTTTAATGTTTTTTTTCTTCCTGTGTCAGCAGGGGAGGAGGGGGGAAGTAGCATTCCTTGCTGTCAAACTCCATCAGCACCCAGGAATTGCAGACGGTCATTTGATGATCCAGGGTCAGACGTGGCCTGTCTCATGCACAAGCCAACACACATGCTAGTGAATGCATCTACCTGGTCAGTGCTACACAGCCCCATCTCTCATGCAAACTGACACATGCTACAGCCTAACCCAGCCCAGCTAAGTCTGCCACAGGCCCAGTCTCCTGTACACCAGCAGGTGCCATGGCCTAGTTGGGGCAACCTCCAAAAACCTCACCAGGCCTGTATCCAATCCCGGATTTTGTGTGTTGCTGGCTTGTGCTGCAGCCTAGCCTGGTCTGTCCTGCATCCCGTCTGGCTCTTGAGCACACTCATGGGTGCTACATGTTAGCTCAGCCCAATTCACCCCAGACCTAGCCCACACACATGCCAGTGGGTGCTACCACCTTGCCCAGATTGGTCTTCCAACAGCCCTGCCATTGTCCTCACCAGTGAGAGCTGCAGCCTAGCAGAGGAGTACCCACAGTTTCCCTGCCAGATCCACTCCCAGACACAGATCTTGCACTTGCCAGTGGTTACTACAATCGAGCCTGTTATGGCTTGCGCCCAGTCCCAGCACTTGTCAGTGGTGTGGCAGCCTAGTCCGGCCTGGCCTGGCCCACTCCCAACCCGCATATGAACTGGGGGGTGTTATGCTTCAACCCGGCTGCGCCTGAGCCCCATCTTGACTCTCATTTGTGCCAGTATATGTCGTGGACTGGCCCAGTCTGGCCTTCCCCTAGCTCTGGCTTTCACACTAACTACTAGGAGTTGCACCATAGCAGAGGAGTTCTTCAATTCCCATCAGACCTATTTTGTATCCCCAGATCTTAATTTCACATGTGTGGGGGCTGCTGCGGCCCCACTTGATAGAGCTGGCTGCTGGTCCCGGCACTGAATGGTGGGTATTGTAGCCTAGCATGGCCCATCCCACAGCCATTCAGGTTCTTGCAAGTGCCAGTGGATGCTGGAGCATAGCCCAGTCTGCTCTGCCGCCAAACCCAGCCCACATGCATGCCAAAGCATGCTGCAGGCTTGCTCAGCCCAATCCAACCCCCAGCTCTGGCTCTTGTCACTCCCCAGTGGTAGCTACAGCCCAACAAAGGAGTCCCCAAAGTTCTCCTACCAGAACCTTTCTTAGCCCTGGATCTTGTGCATGCTGGCAGGTGCTTCAACCCAACCTAGTGTGGCCTACCTGCAGTCTCAGCTCTTGTTGGTGGGTGTTGCAGTCTAGCCCAACTGGGTACATTCCACACCCTGCCCTGGCTGAGCTAGTCTGAAGTGTCTTCCAGGTCTCCCACGCGGGTGCAGGGTCTCAAGGCTTTGGGCCGACCTTAACTGCTTTCCCAGGCCATGAACAGGGAGCTGGATGGGAAGTGGGGTTGCTGGGACATGAACCAGAGAGCCCACATGGAATCCCACCACGTGCAAGGCAAGGACTTTAGCCGCTAGGATACCGTGCAGACCCTAGTTTTGCTCTTGTTGCCCATGCTTTAAAGGGGTCTTATCCAAGGAATCATTGTCTAGCCAAATATTTGTGTATTTCACCTACATTTTTTTTCCTAATGCTTTCATAGTTCAGGGCTTAGATTTAGGACTTTGGTTTGAGTACATGAAGAGAGGCAGGACTCTCATTCTGCGTTCCTTGTGTTAGCACCATTTATTGGAAAGACCACCATTTCTGTAATGTAATGTATGTTCTTGGCACTTTGTCAGCAGTCAGTGGACTACATATATGTGAGTTTATTTCTGAGTTCCCTTTTTGGTTGACTTATGTGTTTGTATGTCAGTACCATACTGATTTAATTACTGTAGCTTTGTAGTGCTGTTTGAAATAGGGTATTATGATACACCTGCTTGATTTGTGGAGGAGGAAAAAGAGGGGGATGCTTTGTATTTGTTTGGTTATTTTGGGATATTTCAATTTCGTATGAATTCTAGAATTGTGTTTTTCTAATTCTGTATAGAATGTCCTTGGTATATTGATAGGGACTTGCTGAGTCTAGATTTCTTTGAGTTGTATGGATAAGCTAATGACATTGATTCTTCCAATACACATTTGTGTGTGTGTGTGTCTTGGTTATTTCTTCCATCATTGTTTTATAATTTCCATTGTAGAGATCTTTCACATTTTGGGGTGAAGTTACTCCTGGGACTGGCATTGTGGCATAGCTGATTAAGTCACTGCCTGTGACTCCAGGATTCTATGTGGGCACCAGTTCAAGTTGCAGCTGCTTTACTTCTGACCCAGCTCCCTGGGAATAGCCTGGGAAGGCAACAGAAGATGGCCCAAGTCCTTGGGACCCTGCACCCACGTGATGTAGAAGAAGTACTTGGCTTCAGCTTGGCCTAGCCTTGGCCTCTGTAGCCATGTGAGAAGTGAGCCTGTGGATGGAAGATTAATCTCTCTGTCTGTCTGTCTCTCTGTCTCTCTTTGTAACTCTACCTTTCAGGTAAATAAATAAATATTTTTAAGATTTATTTATTTTTTATTGGAAAGTCAGATACACATAGAGGAGGAGAGACAGGAAGATCCTCCATCCGATGGTTCACTCCCCAAGTGACCGCAACGGCCAGTGCTGCGCCAATCCGAAGCCAGGAGCCTAGAACCTCCTCCAGGTCTCCCATGTGGGTGCAGAGACCCAAAACTTTGGGCCATCCTCGACTGCTTTCCCAGGCCACAAGCAGGGAGCTGGATGGGAAGCGGAGCTGCTGGGATTAGAACCAGCGGCCATATGGGATTCTGACGTGGTCAGGGTGAGGACTTTAGCCGCTAGGCCATGCCGCCGGGCCCAATAAATAAATCTTTAAAAACATGTACTCCTAGGTATTTAAAGTTTTTAGTTATTGTGAATGGGATTGTTTCTTGATTTTTCCTAAAATCACTGTTGGTATATTAAAACACTATTGTTTTTGCATGTTGATTTTCTAACTTATGAATCAACTGAATGGGTTGATCAACTAACTTGTCATGGAGTGTTTAGGCTCTTCTGTATGCAAGTCATGTCATCTATAAACACTATTTCTTCCTTTCCAATTTCAATGTTCTTTTTCTGTTTTTCTTCCCTAGTTGCTTTAACTCTTGCAGCATTATTAGAGTGTGGAAAATGGACATCCTGTTTTTCTAAATTTGAAGGGAAATGTTTTTGAGTTTTGTCCGATTCAATGTAGTTTTGGCTGTGTGTGTGTCATATACCATCTTTGTTATAGTTTTGAAGGTTGTTTCTTTACCTAATTTTTTGGTGAGTTTTTATCACAAAGAGACACTGAATTGCAAGAGCTTTTCTGCTCTGTTGAGGTCTCACGGCTTTTGTTGATTTGATTGATGTGATTATTAACTGATGTGTAAATATTGAGCCACACTGGGATAAATTCCACTCGGTTACGACGTATGATCTTAATGCAGTGTTGGGTGTCTGGTGTCACTGTCGGCTTGAGCAGGCTCATCAAGGATCCTGGTGTGCAGTCTCCTGTCGGTGTTGTAGCTTTGTTTGAGTTTGGCATCAGAGTAACTTGGCCCTCATGAAAGGAGTTTGAGAGTTCTGAACTCCTCAGCATTTTGGAATAGTTGGAGGAGTGTTAGAGATAGTGCTGTTTTAACTAGTTTGTAGAATTCTGTTATGAAACCTTCAGGCCCTGGAACTCTGAAATTTCTCACTGTCACTTGTGATGGGTCTTTCTGGATACTCTACATATTGATTTATTTTGCATAGGTTTTGTTTATCCAGGAATTCTTCCATTCCCACCAGGTTTTCCAATTGATGAGCATGTTGTTCACAACCGTTTCTTAGGATCCTTGTGGATGTGTGGTATCCGTGGTAGCGGTGCCTTTCTCATCTCCAGTTGCTTTTCTCCTACAGCTTGTTTTTGCTTTTCTCACCCCTGCATCATTAGTTTAACCTCTTTCCAGTTATTGTTTGCATTTACTGTGATAAACTTCCTGCTTCCAAAGAATTTTTGTTTACTTCTCAATTTATTGGATGGCTCATTGGTCGCGCAGGTGCATGCTATCCCATTTCTCAGTTTTCCATGTTTCTTGATGTTGATTTCTAGTGTTATTCCTCTGTCACCTGAGAAGATACATGGTATGATTTCAGTTTCTCAAAATGTGCTGAGACTCTGTGGCCTGTCCCAGCCTAGAAAACATTCGTCCCCCTATGTGTGCTGAAGGAAAATGGTGTCTTCCACCTGCCAGATGAAAAGCTCTCTGAGTGGCTAGAAGGTCAGTTTGCTTTAAACCTTGTATCAATGCCTAGGGATCTGTGCAGGGCATTGAGTCTTTTGTTATTTTTAATTTTATTTGATTTTTAAAATGATTTGGTCTACCTGTATGTTTCAACTGGGAAATTGAACCCATTACATTCAAGGTTAATGCTGGTAGACAAAAACAAATCCCTGCTGTTTTGGTGGCTGATTTAAATGTTCTTTTCTGCTTCTCCTGTCCTTCACCCTTGCACTCTGGGAGCTTTCTGTGTGCGAAGCCTGGGCTCTCTCCCACTTTTGCTTGGTGCATCTGTTCTGTTAGGGAATTTGGTACCAGCCTGTGTTTTCATGGTGGCTATATTTTTATTTTTAAAGATTTATTTTTTATTGGAAAGGGAGATTTACAGGGAGGATGAGAGACAGAGAGAACAATCTTTCACCCTCTGGTCATTCCCAAAGTAGCTGCAATGGGTGGAGCTGAGCCAATCTGAAGCCAGGAGCCAGGGGCTTTTCTGAGTCTCCCACGTGGGTGCAGGGTACCAAGGCTTTGCACTGTCCTCGACTGCTTTCCCAGGCCACTAAGCAGGGAGCTGGATGGGAAGTGGAGCTACCGGGATTAGAACCAGTGCCCCTGTGGGATCATGGTGTATGCAAAGTGAGGATTTAGCCTCTGAGCCTTTCAGCGTAGGCCTCCCTGTAGAGTTTGGTGGTAGGACTGGTCCCAGGGTTGACGAGGCCTCTTGGTTTGTCTTTGGAAAAAATATTTGTTTTTTTTTTCTCTTTCACTTCTGAGACAAATTAGAGCCCCTTTCTCAAAGATCTCATTTCTTGGGCTGTACATTTTATGTGAGAAAAGTAGGTAAGCTCATGGTCTCTTTCAGAAAAGTATTAGCAATGACTGTGTCTCCCCTGGGTGTATTTTGGGGATGGCTGTGCAGGTGCGATGGAACACTGCGCTTTCATGTCCTTGAGCCAGCTCCTGCCTTGGCTCTGTCTCGGGGAATAAGGAAGCTACACTTTTCCCCAAAGGGTAAACTTAGGGAATTTTCTTCAGAAAAACAAAACCGCAGCCTTTGAGGCATTTCAAGTGTTTTACAGATTCCTAACATTGCCCTCGGTCAAAATTCATCGTGTGCTTAAGTGTTTAAAGTTTGCATGCTGTACTCTGAGGACTGCAAGAAAATAGGGTAATTTTATAATTTAAAATAGTCATAGATTTATTTACTTTTTTACATGAGAGACAGGTTTACAGAGAGAGAAGGAGGAGCAGAGAAAAATCTTCCATCTGCTGTTCATTTCCTAAATGGCTGCAATTTCCAGAGTTGAAGCGATCTGCAGCCAAGAGCCAGGAGCTTCTTTTGGGTCTCCCCCATGGGTTAGGGTCCCAAGAACTTGGGCCATCCTCCTCTGCTTCCCTAGGCCTCAGGCAGGACATTGGACCAGAAGTGGAGCACCTGGGGCTTGAACCAGTGCCCATATGGAATGCTGGCACTACAAGCATAGGGCTAGCTTGCTAAGCCACTGTGCTGGGCTCCTGCATCTGTGTGGTTGGAGAGGCCTCTAGAACTGTGCAGGAGGCAGGCGGCTAGCTCCTCGTTCAGCAGGGCTCTGAGTGCTTGGTCCAGAGCCTGTAGGTAGAGGCCTTCACTGACTGTATGCTGAGTAAGGAATAAGAAAAGCAGGGAACCCTAGCAATGGATGAAGACCTTTGGGCTGATTCAAAACGCAGGCCAGCATCTAGACAGAATCACACAGAAATGCCGTCGGTCAACTTGTAAAGGTTTAGATGTGCTCGTTCCAAAGATATTTCAGGCTGGGCTGGTCAGTGACAGATACCATCTCTAGTTGCTCATGGGGTCAGTACTTCACAGACAAGAGTAGAGCGAAGGAAGGAATGAACGATGCTGGGGAACACGCTGCAAATCCTGCTGGGAAGATGTGGCTTACAGCCCAGCCCTCAGGGACGTTCGTTCGTCCTACCACTCTGCGCCACAAGGTGGCACCCCAGAGCAAGGCTCTTCAAGTGGTGGTTTTTTTTTTTTTTTTTTTTTTTATTGTTCATTATTTTGCATTATGTGACAGTTTCATAGGCTCTGGGAATCCCCCCCCTCCCTCCCCCTTCCCTCCCCCCGGTGGATTCCTCCACCTTGATGCAGTATTACAGTTCAAATTCAATCAAGATTCTTTCCTTGCAAACATATACCAAGCATAGAGTCCAGCTACTTATTGTCCAGATTGGTTGAGCAGCACAATCTACGATCGCAAAAACCTGAAAGCAGCCAAAATGCCCATCAGTGGAAGACTGGCTAAGAAAGCTATGGTTCATCTACTCCATGGAATACTACTCAGCTATTAAAAAAAACGAAATGCAATTCTTTGTGGACAAATGGGCCCGACTGGAATCCATCATGCTAAGAGAAATGGACCAATCCCAAAAGGTTAAATACCACATGTTTGCCTTAATCTGAGATGAAAAGAGAACAACTTGGAAAATAGTACCTGTATATTGTAATATTAGTGGTGGGTTTTGTTTTAAATCAGAAGTATGAGTTTAGCAGTGAACCATGGACACCAATTTGTGTTCACCAAAACTTGGACCCAAAGTATGTTCAGGAGCTCCTCGCGTTTCAAAAGTTTAAATTTCCAGAGGAATGAAGACAGGTGTTTTCTTAGGAAAGCGAGGGTACCCCTGACTCTGCCAGCACACCGTGCTGGCCAACTTGGAGATGGCTTTAGTTTAGCCAGTGTGTTCAATGTTACCTATGTAGTCTTTAAAAACATTTAAAAATTTATTGGAAAGGCAAATGCAGAGAGAGACTTATTGATGGGTTAATTCACATCCCAGATGGCTACAGCAGCTAGACCAGGAGAGCCTGACTGCAGAGGCCAGGGACAAGGAGCCCAGGTGTCCACCTGCAGCCGGGAGCCCCCAGGGCCATGCTGCAGTGCCAGTGTTGGCCAGCACGTGGCGCACTCCAGAGCACCTGCCCTGCAACCGTGTGGCTTTGAGAATTCCTGTTCCTGCTTTGGTGGGAACACTGCCTGGTGAGTCCCTACCTGGCAAGGTAGTACATCCCTACACGTGTCTTCCCTCCTCAAAGGAAGCCCTGTCCCCAAGGGTCCTCCTCCAAGCAGCAGTGGACTTCAGCTTGGTGCATGGGGCAGACGATCCATACTCAGCAATGAACAGGGGACAGGTTTTCCTTCCTGCTGTCAAGGATAGATACTAACTGGGATTTTCAAAAATAGGACACGATGCATTTCAGACCAAAGGAATGTGTGTGTGCGGGGGATAGTCCCTGATGTGCTGTGTTTCTCTTTAGATGTATCATCTGAGAGTTCAGTAAGGTCAAAACAGTCCAGATTAGAAGGCGACGTGCCAGGATCCTCCCGCGTGGCAGCTAACACCCCACATCCAGTGGGAGGTCCTGGTGAGAACGAGATAAAATGTGCAGGCGGAACCGGCCCAGTTGGGTTGCAAGGGAGTTCCAGTTAAAAGATCAGAGTAGCTGCGGAGGCCTGAAGACTAAGCAGTTTTTCCCTTCCAAAGATAAACTGTTGCATAAATTACAGATAAGAGCAAGCACCATCCCCTGCTAGCATTTTGATAGCTGTAATTTCTCGGGAACTGAGTGTTCTAACGAGGGTGGGAAAATTTTTGGTTTCTTCCTGCTAAGGGCCATTTGGCTATTTATAACATCCCTCGTGGGCCACATAGAATTGCCAACTTAAAAATTAACCTGTAATAGATTGGCTTTGAAATCCCACCTACAGTTGCCTTGGCAGGACCAGACCGAAGGATTTTGCCGGCCAGTGTTAAGCAGTGGCCGCGGGCTGTGCCTCTCCCGACCCCGTTGTTCGGGTCTCTGCCCTCCCTCATGGTTAGCAACCACATTTTTTTTTTTTTTTTTTTTTTTTTTGCTTTCAAAACGACTGTATGAGGCAGTCTTGAGAAAGCTGACAAAAAAATGTGTATTACAGAAAAGCTCTGTGTAGCTTTCAAAATTGTTTTGTACCCAAATAATGATATCTTCAGATTTCAATTTTTTTTTTGGAGCTTTTTCAAAATCATCTCACAGCAACTGGGGAGAATGATCTGGCGCATCCGTGTGTGTTGGCTGGGCTTGGGATAAATGTCCCCATGTATTTGGAAGCCAAGGGCTCCTAAAGATGAGGCTGCAGTTTCCAGACACGGGAAGGCGGTGCTTCTGGCCTGGGTTGAGTCCTGGGGTTGCTGGGGGCACATATGCATCAGACAGTACCAGCTTCACACAATTTTTAAAAAGATTTCTATTTGTTTTTATTGCAAAGTCAGATATACAGAGAGGAGGAGAGACAGAGAGGAAGATCTTCTGTCCGTTGATTCACTCCCAAAGTGGTCGCAATGGCCGGAGCTGAGACAATCCAGAGCCAGGAGCCTGAAGCCTCCTCTAGGTCTCCCAGACAGGTGCAGGGTCCCAACGCTTGGGGCCATCCTCACTGCTTTCCCAGGTCACAAACAGGGAGCTGGATGGGAAATGGGGTTGCTGGGACACAAACTGGTGTACATATGGGATCCTGGCATGTGCAAAGCAAAGACTTTAGCCACTAGGCTACTGCACCAGGCCCACATACATTTTTAGACAACTTATTTTTATTTGAATGGTGAATTTTCAGAGCGAAGGCGAGAGAGAAAAAAAGAAGTTTCATTTGTTGGTTCATTCTTCAAATGGCTGCAAGGGCCAGAGCTGAACTGAAACTGAAGCCAGAAGTTTCTTCCAGGTCTCCCACATGGGTACAGGGTCCCAGGGCTTTGTGCCATCCTGCTCTGCTTTCCCAGGCCACAAGTATAATGCTGGAAGAGAAGTGGAGCAGCTGGGACAAGAGCAACATCAGACGGCACGCCGGTACTGCGTTAGTTTGCTGTGTCACTATAATTTTTTTTTTTTTAATGAGAAATGAATGAGTCCATGTGTGCCCATCCGTTCTGATCACTGCAGGCCCACTGAAGCCCCGTGAGGCCAACAACCTGAGGCCAGGTGGCCCGCTTGTCCCTGTAGACACAGCCCTGACCATCTTCTGGGTCTTCCTTGAATATATCCTAGCTGGCATTCAGGATATTAGAGCAATCGCTGTGACTGCTAAGCTCTAGATGTTTAGGGAAAGCAGTCTGAAGGGCCTGTGGGAACTCTATCCACGATGCCACAACCAAGGCCAGCCCTGCTGCAGTCACAGCGGGGCGGCCTGGGGGGCACCTTTGAACCTTGGCTGAGTTCTCTGGGTAGAGGATGGGCTGGATACACCTACTTTGAGCAATTTGTTTTCTGCAATGTTTCTTTCTGTTCAGAAGGCTTCTCTGCTCCATCCCCAGAAGGGGCGCCAGAGGGTGCAAATGGTTCTGCCATCATCACAGCCTTTGAAAGCTTCTCCAGGCGCCTGAGAAGAAAATATGAGGTAACGCCATCCTTGAATTTCATGGCTACTTTGGCTACTTTGTCACACACCAAAGCACGTGATGCGAAGTGAAGGAGGCCAGACCCAGGTCCTGTGTGGCTGGCCCGCTGACAGGTGGAATTGAAAGTACCTTGAGGGCAGGGACCGGAGGAAGGGTCTGGACGACATGGGCAGATGTTGGTCACACTGTGGAAAGTTAGGTTATAAGAAGGACAAGTTCTGGGGATCTACTGGGCAGTGCCAGCACGTTCAGGTGCAATGACATGCACTCGAAATCTGCTGAGAGTAGAATTTAAATGTTCTTACGATGCACAGAGAAGTAACTGGAGTGATGGATGTGAATCGGCCTGGTGCACAGCGATCATTTTACAGTGCATTCCAAAAGGGTGAAGAACGTGACATGAAAATGTGTTTATTTTCACGCCAACATTTGGTGACACCCGTAGCTTTTCCTGCATAGTCCACGAGCTATTTGAAGTATAGAATTTCAGAATTTTGCATTCCGAAACTCAGCTTTGAGTTCTGCTTTCCATTAACTTTTTAAAGTACTCTTTTATGTAGAATATGAAGCTAGCGCACGTATGCTTTGAATAAATATATTCATCAACTATGCCTCCACAAATCGAGGAGGAAAAGGTGGGGACAGACTCGTCATTGTGAGAGGTGTGTGTGAGGTCAGACTGGTCCTCGAGCCCCTCTCCTCCTCCTCGGCGATGCTCCAGGGACCCTCAGCCATGGTTGCTGACCTCAGTGCCTTTATGATGCGGGTTTTACATTTTAGGAAATTCTCCCTGCCCGGACTCTCCTGGGCCTGAGTGAGTCGTTACTGGATCGGATTCAGGGCTAGACTTTAGTGGCAGCATTCTCAGACAGCGGGGCGGCCAGCAAGCCATGATGGGAGGAGGGAGAGTGAACAGGTGGTGGTCTGGCGGGGTGGTCTGGCAGGGTGGCCCCTAGAGAGGTCGGAGACATCTGGGAGACTGTGCATTCAGGTGTCCGGCAGCCTGGTCAGAGGATGAACATGGAAATCACTGCAAACAACACATCAGCCATCCTGCTCCTTGCAGATCCCTAACGACTTAGCTACGAGCACCTATGAGAAAAGTGTCTTAGACTAACTGATATCATTCAACTCCCTTGGTAAACTACGCGTCTAATTTTCCACAGTCCTAATGGAAACCAATTTGAAATGGAAATGTATTCACAGTGTGTGTACTGATAGCATGAATATACGTTTTCCCATTGCAGCCATTGTTTATTTGTGCCTAACCTGAAAGGATTATTGAAAAGTGTGTACCAAGGTGCCTTATTGTAGTTTCTAAGCAGTCATGTCTGCATGAATATTATTATGTGAGAGTATTTCAGAAAGTTCATGGGGAATGAGATGAAGAGCAAGTTTATTGGGGGTTGGGGCAGAAGCTTGTGTTTACATCCCATGCATGCCTTTTGGTAAGCTGTAAAGGTTTCATGAACTTTCTGAAGGCCCCTGATCGGCTGGCAGTCTGTTTTAGATGTCTAGCATGAGCTCCGCCCTAGGCCAGTTGAACCCAAAAGTGATCCTTTTGCTGTGGTTTAGCTCGGGCACAGAGAGAGTCTGCTTCATTCAGACAAGGCAAAGCAAGCACCAGAATGCCTCAGGACACTTTTAAACCAGATACACCTGTGCAGGTAAGCGTGCCTTTCAAAGCAAATTTATAGCAGGATGATCATTCCAGTGTTTGTGCCCTGGCCACTGCTAAAGCTGAGAACAACTGAAGCCCTGGGCACGTTCGAGGCTCCATGCATCTCTCCATTCTTCATTTAGGTAAGGGATTAACAGAGCTGCCCTACTTAAGCAAATAGCATTTTTAAAAACCTACAACCCAGTTGTGGAGAGGAGCAGGCCCAGCTATCTGTGTAAGCAAGCAAACAAACAATGCTAGATAAAATGAGATGTGGCATACCCATCCAGTGGGATCAGCTTCAGCCCTCCAAAGCAATACATTCCGAGATATGTCATGACCTTTGAAAGTCTTGCAAACACTCTACTAAGGAAGTGTCCAGAAAAGATTCTGTCCAGAAATGATTCAGTGTGATGCCACAGCTCTGAGCTGCTCGGAGCCGTCACGTTCAGAGACAGAAAGCCTATACAGGGTTACAAGAGGCTGGCTGGGAATGTTATTTATTGAGACTTTCTCTTTGGACTGATGGACCAGTGCTGGAAACAGTGATATTGCCTACAGAACCCCAAGTACACTTTGTACACTGGCATTAGTGAAAAGGATTTAATTTTTACTATAATAGGAAAATCTGTACGCTCCTGCACACCCTTATGAACATGTAGCAAGAAAGGAAAAGGTGCCAAGATTTCAGGGTGCCGAGAGCCCAGCAGCCAAGGGGTCCTCTCGCTGCGGGGACCCCAGCAGCGAGGGGGTCCTCTAGCGGCGGAGACCCCAGCAGCGAGGGCGTCCTCTCGTGGCGGAGACCCCAGCCTCGAGGGTACTGTCGCTGCAGAGACCCCAGCAGCGAGGGGGTTCTGTCACTGCGGAGACCCCAGCAGTGAGGGGGTCGTGTCTCTTCCCAAGTGTCCTTTAAATCATCTGAGTTTCCATAACTTTCCACATGAGTCACTTTTCCTATCCACTAGTTGAATGTTTTAAAACTGGAGACGATTCAGCAGCCCCACCTAGAGCGGAGTTCCTGTGCAGTTTAGTCAGCTAGTTAGTATTTAATCTGCAGACTGGTGCTTAGCATAGTTTCCAAGTGATAAATTTTAATAATTCTTGAGAAATAAAGAAAAGCAGAAGTCATGTTAAAACATAAGTGGCGAAACAAATATATGATTTAAACTACTTTTCTATATTTAGCTGAAATTTTAGCAGTGGAGTTTGTTATTATTGGGCTAGCACCCCTTGTGTCAGGAGGTCTTAAGAATTTTGGCAGACAGGAAAGCTGACGGAAAGTCTCTTTGGCTAACAAAAGCCCTTTCTTAAGCGCTCGCAGGTTTCCATTACAGCAAATTGAGAAAACCCAGGAGGAGAGAAAATACTAAAAGGCACTATTTTTGTTCAGACTCTCATGTTTTCTTTTTCTCTCTTTTCCCTCTATTTACAAAAAATAATATCAAGAATTTCTTCAGTACAGTGGATCTCCACAGGCTCATAAATGTACACTTTGCCTATGTTGTCAGGAGAAAGTAACTGACCTTCAGCTAGAAAGTTTGTGAATGACAAAGGGTCATAGACTTGTCAGGGATTTTAGAGATTCAGTCTGCTATCTGCAATCCATGGAAGAATTCAAGAACCAGATACTAACAAAGGTTAGCAGAATAATACTATTTACTAGCTAAGCAAAGCTATACTCAGGTTGTGGAGTATTGTGTGGAGTGAGCTGCACAGGTTTAAGGTCATCCCTCTGTGATCTGGAGGTAAAGCAACTGCTGCTTTGTGGGGAATTTTTTGGGATGGATTGGGCAGTTGTAGGAATTGGATGACTGCCCATTTTCTGGAGTGTGTAGGAAGTGTTGGAAGTATGGTGGCATCCAAGTACATGGGAGTAGGATTGATAGCCATGATCATTTTGTTACATTGAGGCTTTGCTAGGCTTCATGTCATTACAAGATAGTTACCAGCCATGCTGAAATTATCAGCAGCACTGGTGCTGGGCAGTGGCTTGGCTACAGCAGCTACTTCAGGTGGCGAGTCAGGGGAAGCGTTGAACAGAAGATCTGGAAAAGATGACATATTCCCTCTACAGCTTTCTCTAATCCCTAAAAGTCTCCTTAACTATCACAGAAGGAGTGCATTAAATTTTAGAAACTTAAGGTAAAAAATAGTTGAATTTCCACCAAAAAAAAAAAAACCATTATTTTTCCAGGTGGAAGTGTTTCAAATGAAATTTAAGGACTATTGCAAATTTTATAGAAATATTCTCACTTATGGGCCCGGCACAGTGGCCTAACAGATAAAGTCCTTGCCTTGAACTCATAGGAATCCCGTATGGGCGCTGGTTCTAATCCCAGCAGCCCCGCTTCCCATCCAGCTTCCTGCTTGTGGCCTAGGAAAGCAGTCGAGGATGGCCCAAAGCCTTGGGGCCCTGCACCTGTCTGGGAGACCTAGAGGAAGTTCCTGGCTCCTGGCTTCAGATCAGCACAGCACCAGCCATTGCAGTCACTTGGAAAGTGAATCATTGGATAGATTGATAGATTGGAATCATTGATAGAAGATCTTCCTCTCTGTCTCTCCTCCTCTCTGTATATCTGACTTTGTAATGAAAATAAATAAATCTTTTTAAAAAATATTCTCATTTACAAGGTTTATTTGAACATTTGTGAATTTGGGGATATAAAAAGCTACACTGAAAAGCAAATTCTCAGCTGTTTTCTGCAATTATAACATTCTAACAAAAATTACTTGATGTTTTCTTTCTTCTTTATAATCACTAACGTATGTGCACTTTTTACAAAGTCACAGTTCAGCAAGGCAGTCTGTAGCCAGCAGAATTTGAATTTTGTGAAACTGAATTTTGTGTTGGCCAAAATAAATAATGTCTACCTTCTACATGGTGTTTATCAAGTAGCAGCGGGGTCCAAGTTCTTCGACGCAAGAAATTGGAGAACCCAAAAGAAGATAAAGGCAGAGTTCAGCAGAGAAACAAAATCTATGTGCATGAAAATGAAAGAGTGTGTCTGCTCCAAGGTGAGCTGCGGTCAAGAAACTTCGGACCTTCCTTATATCTGAGCTAGTGCCAAGGGGGTGTCTGAGATAGAGCGTAATCCAATGTTCATAAGAGGTGAAGTCTGGAGGGGCTGTGCTTGGTTAGCACTTATTTCCTAGCCTTTTTTTTCAAATCTTGGAAGCATCATGTCTTTAGATGTGTGATGAGAAAAGAAGTGTCAGCTGTGGTAATTTCATTATAGTGGCATTATAATTAGCTCAAAGTCATTTCAAGGTCACAGTCAGCAGCAAATTTATTGTTGACTAGCAGCAGCTCTAGACAATGGTCTCACAGAAGTTAGGAAGTCTCTACAGTGTGGGTAGACTGATATGGTGGAAGCTGGAGGGTGGAGCTGGGTAATTCACTCATTCTTGTTAGCTAGCTCCTTACTTAGATCATATATCCCCCTCTTGGAGATTTTCTTCTCTCGATCTTTAAAAAAAGGCCAGGCAAGGCGGACTATTTTTCTTCTTACATCAGGCTGTCAACACTGCCTTGTAAGGGAGCAAACATCCCTTACAAATTGATCTAGAAATCCCACTGTGGGAGCAAGTTTCACCACTAGTGGTTGGTAGTGACTGGAGTCCCTGCATGACCGTAATTCTTACACAGCATTGTTAAATTCTGGAAAACAACAAATTTTACAATTGCAAGAAGTATGCATGGGCCAAAAAGGATTGTAAGAGAGTAAAAATGCATTTTTCTGCTTCTCAAGAGTGTTAGAAGCTAAAGAACATTCATTGAAACACTTGGATTAATCATGAACCTTTTGCTATCTTTTAAGTCAACTCTTATTTTATTGATCACTACATATACCCCGCTATGTTCTGCCAGTAGGTAATCAAGGGCTAGTGATTGCCCATGACCACTTCAGCTAGAGGATCTACAGAATTGTAGGTTACTCTAGGGCCTGGCCAGTGCTCTGGACTGTCACCTGAGATAATAGCCATGTGTCTCAAAGCAACCTCCTGGTGCGTAATGAAAGTTTCTTCTTTTGCTATTGCAGTAGGATGGCTTAGCAGAGTGATTTGATGCTAATGGTAGTTTCCCAATACAGATAGAAGTAAGAGAAGCATGTCACTTGAGATTCAACAACATTTCTTTTTTCTTTTTTTTTATTATATATATTTTTATTAATTATTTTGCATTATGTGACAGTTTCATATGCTCTGGGAATCCCCCAACGCCTCCCCTCCACTCCCCTCCCCCCTGGTGGATTCCTCCACCTTGATGCAGTATTACAGTTCAAATTCAATCAAGATTCTTTCCTTGCAAACATATACCAAGCATAGAGTCCAGCTACTTATTGTCCAGATGGGTTGAACAGTTTCTTGGGGAGACCATTTCTGGTCTGAAGTTAGAGCTGGTAGAATATCATGACAGTCAATTAAGAGTCCCAATATAACATCAACAGCAATTTGTAACATTATGGAATTGACATGGTTTTGAGTAACCAGTATGTTAAAAAAAAAAAAAAAAAAAAAAAAGCAAGTCCTAACCACAACCTATGATTAGCTCATTGGCATTTCAATTTTAGTTTATAGTTTATATACAGGACCGGCTGCTATATACCTTAAAATGGCTATAAGGTACCATTCAGCTGTCTCATGTCTATTTCATTTTAGTATTTAGCCATTTGTTGTGTTGAAGTATAATTTTGCTGATCTTGGCAGATTTTAGGATAATCTAGACTGGCTTGTAACTCTAACAAGATATTTGTCGACATTTAAGATGCAGAACATTTTTTTTTGGTGGGGGGGATGTGCAGGAAAATCCTCAACACCATGGTGAAGAGTAACTAATCTTTGTGTCCCACCCAGCGAGGCATGAGCCAATCCACGCCAGCTCTTTCCTGTCAGATTCCAAGCTCTACTTCCTGTTGTTTGTTTATTTATTTTAGTTTTTTTTTTTTTTAGTTTGTATGATTGTTTGTTTGCTGTAAGGAGTTTTTGAAGCGATCCTGATGGTCATTGCGAGGGGGAGGGGTCCAGAGGTGGAGCCAGGCTCGGTCCAGAGAAAGCTTTCCTCCCTGGTCCGGAAGGACATTTATTGTTCTTCTGTTTCTGCAGACCTCTCAGGGCTTCTGGTTGTCTTTCCGATGATGCTGGTTTCTGCGCGGTAGTGTTTGGACTTTTTCCATCCCCTGCGGAAGCTCCGGTTGGGGGTGGGTGACCTCAGAGTACTCGGTCTCCAAGGGCATCCAATTCCCTGTGGCCTCCTTGGCAGTTGGGATATAGTCCTTATTGCTCAAATTAATAGTTTGTGGTGAAAGTCTGGGAGTCTTCATGGTTGGGATCCAAGCTTCCTCCTTACCACCTGCTCCACTCTGGAGTGCCCCCCTGCTCCACGCACATGACCTCCTGTTAAGAGGTTGTCAGGATCGCACCCGATTCCCTCCTCATGCATTGGTATAGTAGTTTTATTGTTGTTTAGTGCCGCTTTGAGTCTGTCAACAACATTTCTTTAAAAATTATGTATGGGCCCGGCGGCGTGGTCTAGCAGCTAAAGTCCTCGCCTTGAAAGCCCCGGGATCCCATATGGGCGCCGGTTCTAATCCCGGCAGCTCCACTTCCCATCCAGCTCCCTGCTTGTGGCCTGGGAAAGCAGTTGAGGACGGCCCAATGCATTGGGACCCTGCACCCACGTGGGAGACCCGGAAGAGGTTCCAGGTTCCCGGCTTCGGATCGGCGCGCACTGGCCCGTTGCGGCTCACTTGGGGAGTCAATCATCGGACGGAAGATCTTCCTCTCTGTCTCTCCTCCTCTGTGTATATCTGGCTGTAATAAAATGAATAAATCTTTAAAAAAATTATGTATTTATTCATCTGTTTGTTTGAAAGGTATGGTCACAGGTACGGAGAAAGGAAGGGAGGAGAGGAGAGAAAGAAATATTTTCCATCTGCTGATTTACTCTACCAAATGGCCACAATAGTAGAGGCTGGACCAGATTGAGTCCAGCAGCCCAGAACTCTACCCAGATCTGGCACTTGGGGAGTCAGGAGCCAAAGCACTTGAGCCATATCCTGCTGACTTCCCAGGAATTTGATCAGAAGTGGGACAGACGGGACACAAACCAGCACTCATACAGGATGTCAGCATCAGAAATAGGAATATAAACCAATGTGCTACAGTGTCAGTCTCCTGTAACAGCCTGGATATCTGTAGGGAAAAGTTTATGGCAAAAGGAATAATTTTAATTATCGTTTAGCACCTAGAAGATCAACTTGAGATTTCCAATTGGCTCACAATAGTAAGCAGAATCGTGTGGATGTGTCTGTGAAGATGCAAAGGGAAGCATTTCCATTCTTGACAGATAAGTCGCAATACAAATGTTTCATAATTTAACTGAAGGAACAGTGTTAAGTACCATCAGGGAAGCAAGGCAGATTGTCAGGAGAGGGCCTTTCCATCAATATCCATAATGACACAACTCTATGAAGACTGACTGGGGCCCCAATGTAGGAATTTGGAACAGACTAAGCAGCTCCTGTGTCTGAGAAAATGAGCATCACACCCTGCAACATCCACAGTGATCCAAATCTCCAGAAACATCGTATGGGAAGTGCTGCATGGTCAGACAGGTTGTGGAAGCTGTTTGAATTCCCAGGCAAAGTCAGACCACAACTCCACAACTATGAATGCGAGGGAACTGGGAATCCACCCCGCCCTTCAGAGCTGAGGGAAATCCCAGTTCCAGTGTTTATATAAGAAGCAGAAACTGACTGGACTTTTCATTTGGAGACATTAAGTGCACCACTGTCCCAGCTCACACCCACTACATGTGATTTACCACACATAGGTTTTATTTGTTTTTATTTGAAAGGCAGATCAGATTTACACAGAGAAGGCAAGAAAGAAAGATCTTCCATCTGCTGGTTCTCTCCCCCCAAAAATTGCAAGAGCCAAAACTGAACTGATGTGAAGACAGAAGCCAGGAGCTTCTTTTGGGTTTCCCACATGGGTGCAAGGTCCCAAGGCCTTTAGCTAAAATCTGCTGCTTTCCAAGACTACAATCAGGGAGGTGGATGGGAAGTGGGGCAGCAGTGGACACGAGCCAACACCTATATGGGATCCCAGCATTTGCAAGGTGAAGATTTAGCCACTGAGCCATTGCACTGGGTTGCTGAAACATTCCTTTGCAGCATTTCACACATGGCCAACCTAGTGGGTTGGAGGGTACATGCAAGGTGCAGGTTGCAATGACTGTTACCATTTAAACTTGTTGTCAAACAGTTGTGAGTTGATCAAATCTATCCCCAAAATCAGATGGAGATGTACTCTCAGAGACTCAAGGGTCTTTATTCAGCCATCCCACAATGGCTGGGATGGCAGCCACTTAGCAAGTTGCTGATAGACTACTGCCAACAGCCTCCACAGTGAAGGGTGTTAAACTCTGAAACCACATTCTGGGTAGTAAGACAAACCAGATGAGGTAGTAAAAAACAAGACACTGTTAATCAGATAAAGATAGAGATGCACAGGTGGGAGCTGTAAGCAGTTTACAGAAGCAATAGCAGTGTTGTCAGCATCTGGGGTTACAGCCCCCAACAGTCTTTAACCAGAAAAAACATGAATCATGGACCATATGTCCGGGACTTGTCCTTCTGTCAGCTCTTGTATAAGGGGTAGGAATTGGGTCTCCAGGAGATCAAGATGGAGTCACAGTTGTTCGCAGTTCAGTATTACCCTGTATTAATGGACTTTGGAAGGATTTCCTCCTTGGATTGAAATCAACAGCATTTCAGAACTATCAAAGCCACTTTAGCAGAATCCTCAGAGAATGCTCTACATCAGGCATGTCATCAGGTGGCACTTCCCCATCCCTGGGTAGTGAGGTGGTTGGGAGGCTAGAAGCAGCTTCTCCCTTATCTGCTCCCTTCTCCCAGACAAGAAGAAAAAGAAAACTTGGAAACAATTTTCTCATCCACTTCCCCCTAATCCTCAACCCTTCCTACCCTGATCAACTATGTAAATATCATAAAATATTTTTAAAAATCCATGTTCACCAAAGCAGATTTAATTTGCTCATTGAGTGCTTTTATAATGCACAAAATATTTCATCATTAAATGCATGCCTTATGAAATATGTGCAAGATTTTGCTAATATTCTCGAAAACAAAGGCCCAACATCCAGTGTTGGAAGTTGAAATACTCAGGAAAATATAAGAGACTTCAAAAATTTGTTGGAAAACCAACATTTAAAAATAAACTCACATTGGTGCAAAGACAAAAACAAAATCTGACTTTCCAATACAAATAAATAAATCTTTAAAAAATAAAGAAAAATTAAGGCCCAGTGCAATGGCTCAGTCAGCCAAGTCCTAACATTAGGATCCCTTACAAGTGCCAGTTCATGTCCCAGTTGCTCCACTTCCCATCTACTGGCAAAGCAGTGGAGGACGGCCCAAAGCCTTGGGACCTTGCACCAACCTGGGAGACCTGGAAGAAGCTCCTGGCTCTTTGCTTCAGATCAGCTTAGCTCTGGCCATTGTGGCCATGTGGAAAGTGAACCAGCAAATGGATAATCTTTCTATCTCTTCTCTCTGTCAGTTTGATCAGCATTTACAATAAGAATAAACAAATCTTCAAAAAGTAAAATTAAAAATAAAAAATGTTGGAGCCATCATATTTAGTGGCATCATTTTAACATTTATGCATTAGGAAATCTTGTCAAGCTCTAACATAACTCAAAACTTCATAGAACTTTATGTATATAAAACTTTATATAACTATAAAACTATATAAAATTTTATCATAATTAAATTATTATCATTTAGCATATAACTCAGTCACCCATAACAATTCAACAGTAACCTGCAGAGATTTTAACATTTTTGAAGAAAACGAAGTTCTAAGTTCTGTGTGAATACTTATGGAGGATTTTTACAGTTCAGTTTTGAAAGATGACTTATTGCCCTGATAATGTTAACATGTTTTACAACTTAGAGGAAAAAAGAATTAAATTGCCCAATTTTATCCACAGTAGAATTCAACCTTTTTTATAGCCAGATGTTTTCTCCAATTGTGTCCTTAATTTTACAACATCTATCATCTACTTTTTACCTATGTGACTGAAATTCTAGCTCTGTTTTTTAATGAATAGAGAAAGGCAAACAGGAAAGGGGAAATGAAGAAAAGAGGAAATGAAGAAGGAAAAGTAAGAAACGGCAAAACTTTTTCTGGTTTGAGAGAAAAAAAATATTTGTTTAAAAAAATTTTCCTTTGTGCATGCAATGCACCATTGATTATACTTCTTCACTATGTCAAATGTTTAACTCAGTTATCGTATGTTCTGTATTAGACTGAGGGTGAAAGTATACGGCCATAAAGTTTTTGTGGTATTCAGTACATATAAATTTGATATAAGTAGGAGTGACGTAATGTGGTGATTCAGCAGTCCGATTCAATTTAGACCTAACTGCTTCAATTGAAATTAGCAGTTCTCATGTTTTCTGTTCATCCCACAGACTTTTATAGACTTACACTGACAATCATCTGCATCAAAACAAAAAAAAAAAGGAAAGGGGGTTTTTAAAACAACACTGCTTATTGTACTCAGTATCATGACTTAATGGTTTCTGGAGAACAATCATTCCCTTGGGAGTTTAGTATCTAGACCAAAATTGAAATTACAGAAAGTCCTGGGGTTCCCTAAGTGTTTGAATTGTCTCATTAATGAGTTCAAGGTGCACATCCTTACTTGCCACTACAGAAAGAAATCTTTTCCTGAATGTTTTGAACAAGTCCCTAATATGAGATATGATGGGGGCTTAAAAGAACATCTACAGTCATTTATGACCAAGTTTAGGCTCTCTCAATTCAATTATTAAATTGTGACTATAAGGTGGGTAAGGGAATGACAAGAGCAGAGAAGCTGAAGCCACAGATGAATGATTTATCCTATGCTGGGCTGGAGCCCCACCTTCACTGTACAACCTCAACCCCTTTCTGTGCAGCTGACATGCTGTTCGGTAGCCTGGATTAAAACATGTGTTATGAAGTCCACAAATCATGACAAAATCAGGTAGGTAGCACAGCTTAAGAGAATCTCATTCCAGGAATAAGTCTTCTTACAAAAATCATATTTTTACTATATTAGCTTAATATATAGCAATTATATTCTTATTATAGTGAGAATTCAGTCTTTAAAGGCCTTAAAGATATTGACAGAGGCCATGCCCAATTCCTACGCCTATTGCTGAGAAAAGCCTCAAGTTGATTTCAGGCTTTGTTGTTAACCCACAGAAAGCCAATCACTGACATTGGGGTGGTAGAAGAAAGTAGGTATTATCGAAAAGTACAGAGCAAGGACTGGACAGATTTTGCTCAATTTCTGGACTCCCAGAGGAGTTAGAGGTAATGGGTTCTTAGAGATTGCAATTGGGGCTGGGAAGTGTGTGTTCAGCCTTGGGTCCAGGTTCCTGGTTGGTCAGTGGAGCTCATGGCTTCCCTTTGACAGCTGTGGTCTTTAGGGATTTTGTGATGCCCAGATGGGCTCTAGTTGCTCTGGGAGGTATGTGAAGGTGGCAGTTATATTTTGCCTGGACCTGGAGTTTCCCTGAAAATCACCACCAGGACAACAGTGGCCATGGAGGTTCTTCTGTATTGGAGAAGTAAATGACTCTGAGTCAAGGAATGAAAATCATATACAGTCAGCTGGATAGGTCAACGAATTCCCTTTGATAAGGCGTGAGCAAGGACACCTTCTACTAAGGAAGACAGACACGAGCTTGCATCCTGCTTTTGCATTGAGGTTCTATTTTATTTCTATTTATTGTCTTTTCCTTAAATATATTTTTATTTTTAATTTTGAATTATGTGGTACAATTTCATATAGGCTGGAATTCCCCCTGAAACTCCCACCCCTCACATATTTTCCCCATTTTACTACAATGGTGTAGTCCTTCAAAAGGAATCATAATTCCATCAGTCTCTTATTTAAGTGTTCCCTGACATTGCTGGTACAGATGTCAGAAAGTCCAGCATCCCATTGTCTACAGATAGCCAACAGTTTCATTGGGAATCCATCTTTCATATGGAAGCAGAGATGCATGTTCCATTATACCCCCACATCTGTATTTGATAGAGCCCAGTACTCCACCACTATGTATTACCATAAGTGAGAAGCCATGAAACAAGGTCAACAACTGGTATGAGTTAGAACAACCACAACAACAACAACAAATGAACCAAGAGAAAATGTGTCACTGAGAAACCAACACATGGGTGACACAAAGGAAACACAAAAGTCTCTTGGGAAAATGATGCCACCGTGTAATGCATGAGCCAGTGATGAATTCGACAAGAGAAAAGAAATTAATTGGAATAAACAAAACTGAAACAACAAACATCAAAACACATGGGATATAGCCAAAACAACAAACAAACAACAAAAAACAGTATGGATCGGATTATTGAAGTTAGACTTTCCATGCTGGTTTCCTTATATAAGAGAGAACACGTAGAATTTGTTCTTTTGTGATTGATTCATTTCACTGAGCATAATGGTCTCTAGTTGGGACCACCTACTTGCAAATAGTATAATTTAATTCTTCTTAATAGCTGATTAATAGTCCATGGAGTAAATGTACCACAGTTTCTTTAACCACTCTTCCTTGGATGCACATCTAGATTTTTTCCATGTCTTTGCTATTGTGGATTGTGCTGCTGCAAATATAGAATTACAGAACCCCTTCTCATATGCAGATTTCAATTCTATTGGTTATATTCCTAGGAGTGGGACATGGCAGATTTATTTGCAGTTCTCCAAGCACTCTCCATACTGACTTCCACAGTGGTTGTACTAGCCTACACTCCCACCAACAGTGAAGGAGGGTGCCTTTCTCCCCACATCCACGCCAGCAGGTGTTGTTAGTAGAGTTCTGAATGTAGACCAGTCTCACTGGAGTTAGGTGGTACCTCAGTGTGGTTTTCATTTGTATCTCTCTGATGGTTAAGGAGCCTGAGCATCTTTTCATATGTTTCTTAGCCTTTTAAAATAACACAAATAAAAAAAAAATTATATTCACCACCATTTTATCAGCTATTTTAGTATTTGTGTAGATGGATTCACATTTCCCTTTGATATACCCCTTTACTATTAAAAACAAATTCCTTTGATTTTTCTTACAGTGAAATTTTCTGGTAAAGAATTTTATATTTTTGCTTGCATGAAAATATTTACTTCCCCCTAATTTCTCAGTTGTGTATTAACTTGGTACAAAATTCCTGGATTTTGCTATATTTAGCTTTTCTCTCAGATCATGAAAAACGTTAGCCTATTATGTATTGGCTTGTATAGCTTTTAGTAAGAAGTATGCTACAATTTTTATTTACATTTTTCCATGTATAACATCTCATTTTCCTGATTGCCTTCATGCTTTTTAGCTTTTTCTTACCTTTTCAACAGAATATAATACATCTACATCTGCTCTTATTCTTTTCTTTCTTTCTTTCCAAGATGTATTCTTCTGAATATTCTGTACTTTGAGGACCTGTATTTTAAAGTCTTTAAATAAAACATTTATTTTACTTGGAAAGTCAGAATTACAGTGAGAGAGGCAGAAACAGAGTCTTCCATCCTCTGACTCACTCCCCAAGTGACCACAACAGCCAGACATGAACTAACCCAAAACCAGGAGCCAGGAACTTCTTCCAGGTCTCCCATGCAGGTGTGGGATCCAAAGAGTTGAGTCATCCTCTCCTGCTTTCCCAGGTCATAAGCAGAGAGCTGAATAAGAAGTAGAGTAGCTAGGACTGGAACCAGAGACCTTGTGTGATGCTGGTGATGCCAGGTGGAAGATTAGCCTATTACTCCACATAGTCTATCCCAATTTGTAGTCTTTTTTTAAAAAGATTTATTTATTTTTATTACAACATCAGATACACAGAGAGGAGGAGAGACAGAGAAGAAGATCTTCCTTCTGCTGACTTACTCCCCAAGTAGCCACAACAGCTGGAACTGAATTGATCTGAAGCCAGGAGCCTCTTCCGGTTCTCCCATATGGGTACAGGTTCCCACCTTGGGCCATCCCCAACTGCTTTCCCAGGCCACAAGCAGGGCGCTAAATGGTAAGCAGGGCCGGCAAGATTAGAAATAGCACCCATTATATGTTTGCAAGGAAAGAATCTTGATGGAATTTGAACTATAATACTGCATCAAGGTGGAGGAATCCACCAGGGGGGAGGGGTGGGGGGAGGGGTGGGGGGATTCCCAGAGCATATGAAACTGTCACATAATGCATAATAATTAATAAAAAATATTAAAAAAAAAAAAAAAGAAATAGCACCCATATGGAATCCTGGTGCATGCAAGGCAAGGAGTTTTAGCTACTAGGCTACTGCACCTGGCCCCCAATTTGTAGTCTTAAAATTTTATATATAAATGAGTTCTCCTCCTCTCTGTATATCTCACTTTCCAATAAAAATTAAAAATATTTCAGACCAAGGATGGTCTTCCAATGAAACTGTTGAATTTATCTGGACAATAAGATGCTGGACTCTCTGCATGGTCCATGCCCGCAATGAAGGAATCATGACTGGATATGAACTGTACTACTGTAACAATATGGAGGAATTCAATATAGGGGGAGGGCTTGGGGAGGGGTTGGGGGAATCCCAGAGCCTAAGAAACTGTGATAAAATGAAATTTTAAAATTAAAAAAAAAAATATATATATATATATACATATATATGATTAGAAGTATGATTAGTTGTAATCATAAATACAAAATAAAAGAGAAAAAGCACTCTATTTTTCTCTATTTGTACTTTTCAGGCCAGCACACAGATTATAATTTGCGTATGTGAGAGGCCTTCCTGACAGAACAGAAAAGTCTTGCCCTTTAAACACATAAACCAGCAGGTGCTGGTTGTAGCATAGTATGTTAAGCTGTCACCTCTAACAGCAACATCCATTTGAACACAGTCCAAGTCCCAGGTGCTCCCCTTCTCACCCAGCTCCCTTGCTCATATGCTTGAGAGATCAGGAGATAGAACAAGCTGGGGCCCTGCCATCCATGTAGGAGACCAGGATGCAAGATGGAGTTCCAAGCTCCCAGTCTCAGCCTGACCCAGCCACACATGTTGGGACCATTTGAGTGATGAATCCATGGAAGGCTCTCTCTCTCTCTCCCCGTTCTCTCTTTTTCCTTCCTCACTCCTCTCTCCCCAATCTCTTTTTCTCTGTAATTCTGCCTTTCAAATAAACAAATCTTTTCTAAAAAAACAATGTACCCCAGTACCCACATGATAGCCTAGTGGCTAAATCCTCATCTTGCATGCACCAGAATCCCACATGGGCATCAGTTCTTGTCCCGGCTGCTCCACTTCCCTTCCAGGTCCCTGATTGTGGCCTGGGAAAACAGTCAGCAGTGGCCCAAAGTCTTGGGACCCTGCACCAATGTGGGAGACCTGGAAGAAGCTCCTGGTTCCTGGCTTTGCATTAGCTCAGCTCCAGCCTTGCAGCCACTTGGCAAGTGAACCAGCCTGCCAGAGGCCAGCTCCAGCCAAGTTCAGACCTCGAGAAGGGTGTGTGGAGTCGGCGAAAAGAAGACACACGAGACACAGACACAGCTCAAGAAGCTGTCTTTTTTATTTACCTAGCCACATCACAAGCTTCTGCACAAGTATTTCTATTTTTACTTCATGACTAAGGTGGCATGCAGACATTTGGTCATACTGTTTGTTACTTCATGATTAAGCAGGTGCCCCTAAAGATGATTCTGCAAATATGTTCATATTCTTCAAAGCAAACCATTGTTCATTTTTCAGTAGTGGCCATGGAGTGATGACCAGGACTCCAAGGCCAAGACACATGTGATTGCCTGCTAATCAGTAATACATTCCTACTATATTTTTATTTCTACAATTTACCCATCACTGAATGGGAAAAATTTCACATGGGAAAAAAAAATATAAAGATTCAAGACAAAAGTTACAAAGATTAAATCCCCTTACAACTATAGGCTCTACAACCCCATAAGCAATCAATCAATAATTAAAAGCGCATCTCTATTAATAAAAGCATCCATAAGTTCCTCTAGCCAAAATCATAAAAGCAACTGATTCAGATACATTTTCTATGCATCAAAGAATTGCAAGGACAGGCTATGATCCCAATAAGATCGCAGTAATTGTGTTAATCACCAAAGCAGTTTCAGCTCATACTCCTATCACTTTGACTAATATTTAGGATATTTTCAAGCCCTTTCCCAGAAGGTACACTACATGTCTGGGCCAGATTCTGAGGAAATGGTTAGGCACACAATAAGGTGTCCAGAAATGGCATGGGTTTAGTTGTGCTCCTGTGTGTAAATTGTTAAAGGCCCATTCACCAAGACATTATCAGCAATATTAATTCCCAAGCTCACATCAGTTGCAAAACCCATCTCACAGGGGCAAACAACAATGCCTCAGTGGACGACAGAATTCTTAGTGGGGAGGTTGAGTGTTCATGCAAAGGGGGTGAAACTGCGTCACTGTGCTTGGAAAGCTATCCACCAGGCCTTGCCATACAGCTGGAAGCTGCTTGTGGCCTTGCCAACATGGGAGCTATTCTCTTCACACCTTCATGTCATCCACACCCACTGCACAGATCCCAGCACCTGCCAATGGAAGATTTTCTGTCTCTCCTTCTCTCTGTAAATGTGACTTTCCAATAAAAATAAATCTTTAAAAGAAGACACTGGAGGGCCTGGTGGCATGGCCTAGCGGCTAAAGTCCTCGCCTTGAACACGCCAGGATCCCATTTGGGCGCTGGTTCTATCCCGGCAGCTCCACTTCCCATCCAGCTCCCTGCTTGTGGCCTGGGAAAGCAGTCGAGGACGGCCCAAGGCACTGGGACCCTGCACCTGCGTGGGAGACCTGGAAGAGGTTCCTGGTTCCCGGCTTCGGATTGGCGCACACCGGCCTGTTACAGCTCACTTGGGGAGTGAAACATTGGATGGAAGATCTTTCTCTCTGTCTCTCCTCCTCTCTGTATATCCGGCTTTCCAATAATAATAAATCTTAAAAAAAAAAGACACTGTACTACTGAGAATAAAATTACAAATCAAGATCTCAATATGAAAACAACAGCATAGTTTATTCCTTTGCTTAAGACACTATGGGAAGTAGAAGGACGATATAATGATGTATAATTTGAACATACTTAGAACATGTTATGGTTATAAATATAGTTTATAGCTATTATTGTCTTGTATAAGATGTGAGTAAGGAAGAGAAAACGTTTCCTTCATAATTATAGGTTCTGGGATATGAATTAAATCGACACAAAGCAGAATAAAAGGAAAACACTTTTAATTACTTGTGCATACATCAGAGTCCCCCCCCAAAATACAAATCTCAAGTAAGGACCAGCATCCTGAGTTACACAAGGAATAGAAGCTTGCGCTTGGAGCTTGCAGAGGTTGGTGACCTGTTGTTAGCATTTGATAATGACTGAGAAGCAACTGAAGAGGACAGAGTAGTAAAGGTGCTGCCTCCTGCTCTATATATCCCAAATGCCACAAAATGAGCGAACCCTGAGAGAGCCCAGGAGACCCTCCAGGTGCCACTGTGTGTCGTGAGAGTGATTCACACACGTTTCCCCAGAACGTCCACTCAGCTATGGATTGGATTTGGTTATCTTAGCATCACATAGTCCATAAATAATGATTGAACAACATTTGTTTGGGGTCTTTTTTCCCTAAAATATGTATTTATATATATTTATTTATATATCTTACATATATTTATACAACACATAAATATATGTATATATTTGATATTTGTATGTTTATATGTGTTTATATTTCTATATTCTATGTTTCTATATTCTATATATAATCTGGTCCAATAGCAGATATATATTTTAATGTATATATATATTATATATATATATATATATATATATATATATATATATATATATATATACATATCTCCAGTATCTCAGGCATAGACATTGAAACCTGTGCTCAGTACATTGGAACTGCTCTACTTCCTAAGGGTTACTGAAAGCAGCTCTAGCTAATGGTTGCTCAAAAGCCAATGCTTGAAAGACAAGAGTTGGTGCAGGAAAATTGCATGCTGTTAACTCATCAGAAGCACTTGTAAAGAAGAATTAAGAGTGAGGGAGGAACATGTTTTTGCTTCACTATTTGCAGGCTCACTTGATTTTTTCTGATAACTATCTTGAATTTCTTCAGCTCCAGGTCTGAGTGGCAATGGTCTGGGTGGCATCGGCTTGATTATTTACATCTGGCGGTCATACGTTTTTTTGAGTTAAACTTATCTGATGTTCCAAAACTTTAGCCAACATCACCGAGGTCAATCCCTGAAATTCTTAAGCAAACATGATTTCTCTGAATTTAAAACACACAGTGATTTTTTGTTAAGCAAAATGGGGAAGATGACAGAAAATGGAGTCACTAGAATCACGGGTTCCATAAACACTCATGCCAAGTCTCTTTTTTCAGTAAGTTGTCCTCTTTTAGAAGAGTTCATGAGACCTATTCAAGTATGAATTTTAGTCAGAGTTGTTAAATAGTTCAGGATATGCTGGGATCAATTTCTCATCTTGTTATACCTCTAGCTTCACACGGCTTTTCAAAAACCCCATAACTGTCTTCTCATACACATTATAAATTAGAATATACCTTCATTTAACACTAATAAATAATTTCCTTGGTCCTGTATGTTTAACATCTCTCTGTAATATATTCTTTTCCTAGCATACAAAGTTACCTATATGCTCCAAATACTTTTCTTCCAAAGTATTCATGTTTTTGACACCTGATGTGGCAATATTCTCCCAACAGTGGTTTCCCAGTAAAGGGACACTAATTCTTTAATGGTATTCCTTCAGTTTTATAATTCTCATACACTGTAGAGTATGCTTACTGCATTTTCCTTTTTCACTGTCTCAGCAGTGAAATCTTCTGTTTGATGCATTCACCCTGTGCACAGCGTACCACACCTGGAAAGCCACTGCCATGGATTGCCAGTCACCATTTCCTGGGAGGCTGTACTCTCAGACACATGCGTATGTTTTCACATGCGTTGGCAAAATAACCATCAAGGGGTGTGTGTGTGTGTGTGTGTGTGTGAGAGAGAGAGAGAGAGAGAGAGAGAGAGTTCCTTAATTGAATCATTCTTCTGACCTGGTTGTATGGTTTCTTCTGTTTTACAACTATCGTTAACCCAACGAACATGGAGATTGAATTGTCTAAATCTATTTGACCTATTCTCCCCAGTGCAGTTGAAACTGTCTCTTTCTGTCAGTCGAATATGATGGAACCCTTAAGGTCTTTCTCATGCTTACTGTTTTTCAAATGCAGTTTGGCCAACTTTGACTTCAGCATTACATTCTTAACACTCAGAAAGACATACGACTGTAGGCAAAAACTGTACATGAAAAATGCAGTCTATCCACTGGAATTCTGCAAATGTCTTCCTCACTAATTCGTTTTGGCTCAAGAAGGGCATCATATGTATCCTGGGTCAGAAGGAGGTCCTTCAAAGGATGACAGCCCTCTTGGAGTTTTCCACGGTGGGAAAACATTCCACTGACAAGCTCTGGAATTCTAATGTATGACCTCGACAGTCTAACTTCAGCATCAAGCAGTTGGAACAATATGTATTCATATGGCATAATCCCAAGATCATTGACAGTAGTTAGCACTGTAATAGCAGAAGTGTGTGTTTGGCAGCATGTTGTGTGGGCAAGATCTGTATTCGATCTTTTCATCCCCTTGTTCCTAACAAGCCCATAATAGTAAAGCCATTCTGGAGCAGGATTATTGAATGTTTTCTCACATTTCCTCTCTGTCTCTCCACCTCTCCCTTGCCCTCTTCTCTCCCTTATCTCTCTCCTCCCTCTCTCTCTCCTACCCATATTCCTTCCATCCCTTACTTCCCATCCCATCTACTTATGTATTATTCATATTTACAGACTCTTTCTTGTTCCTTCTCTTCTTACTTTTATGTGACATTAATAACCAAGAGAAAATCTGCTCTACAACGTATCTATCTGTTCCTGGTTTCATCAAAACTCCCATGAGAACGAAGAATCATGCAGTCTTTAGTCAGATTTTTTAGCTTACTTTCTGTTCAAAGAAAATTATGATTCCAAAGAGCATTTGATAGTTTCAATAGTATCACATCCTTTTAGCCCAAGTTAGTAACACTTTAATCATATATTCTCTATTTTTATAAGTGTCCTGTAAGTAACTGAAGTACACCTCAATTGATATAATTCACACTTATGATTCTCCTGAAACATGTCCATTCTTTAGAGCTAATAGTGCTGGTTTGTGTCCAGTGGACAGCTGGGAAACAAGGTCCTTAGGATTTTTTAAAAACAATTGTTTATTTTGAAAGTTAAGAGGGAGTGAATAACAGAGAATGAGAAAGGGAGGAAAGGAGAAAGAGAGAGATTCTTCCACCCACTGTACACTCCTCAGCTGATCACAACTGCCAACATTGTACCAGGCCAAAGCCAAGTGCTAGGAGCTTCCTCTGGGCCTCCCACTTGGGCCTCTTCCATCACAATACATTCTGCTTGCAAAGTGTCCAATATTTTCTCTACCTCATCCACTTCATGTAGCATATCATCAGACACAGCTCATAAGAGAAAGCTGTTTTAATATTCTCTGTACACATCCCCTTGTTTATAACCCAAAATTTCACTATGTACTTTCCCATTTTCTGATTACCACAACAGCTTTACAAATTGTTTTTCCAGGGGATCACAAGTTTTGAAGTCTACTTCAGCAATTTCTTTAGCTATTTTCCAGCTTTCGCTAACAGTTTCCATGCCACATTTAAAGTCTGGTTTTGTTCCCTTTTAGGTGTTTATTAGGATAGTCTCCTGCTTCAGTGTGCCTACTGCTGCATCAGTTGCCTAAGATAACAATAGGAATTCATAACAAAACATCCCCCAAACCTGGCATTTAAAATGTTAGCAATAGGGCAGGCTACTCCTCCGCCTGTGATGCCAGCATCCCAAATGGGCAGCGGTTCATGTCCAGGCTGCTGCAGTTCTTATCCAGCTCCCTATGACCTGGGAAGGCAGCAGAGGGTCACCTGGGTCCTTGCACCTCAGCACTCATGTAGGACACCCAAAAAGCTCCTGGATCCTGTTTTGGATCAGCTCAGCGCCAGCCACTGTGTCCGTTTGGGGAGTAAGCGAATAGATGGAAAGCCTCTCTGTAAAATTTGCCTTTCAAATAAAAATAAATATTTTTTTTCAAATCTCAGGAATTCATCAGTTTTCACACATCTCTGAATAGGCTGGTCATCCTAAGCAATGAAAACACTATTATTACATTTATCAAATCAAAGCTTGGCTGCAGCTAAATATTTTAAAGCATCCAAAAGTTTTCCTTGAGCTATATATATAGTACATGGTTTGAATTATTTCTGAAGAAATATGAATGTCATGGATATTGACTGTGCAAATAACAAAGGCACTTTTAGAACAACTCAAAGTTGCACACAGTCTCACTCTTAAATGTTATGCCACACAAAATTATGACTTTGTATCAAATCATCACAATTTGTTTGAAATTAGAACTATTAGCATGAGATTCAGGTAATTTTTTCCACATAATTATGAGCTTAAATGAGTTCTGGGTTTTGTCACTTAAAATTCTTAAATGATAAGGATACTCAAGTCATTTTTAAAACATAAGAATCAACTTGCATATGTTAATTTTAAATCCTTTTGAGGAAAAATACTTATATAATCAATAAGTGGGCCTTCAGATTTCACCTATTAATATTTTAAAAAACTATTCCAGAAGAAGGTAGATATTAGTTAGCTTATGTGTTTGAAAAAGGCTAAAGTGAAACCAGAAGTTTGCACTGGAAGAAACGCAGCAGCCTTCGAATGAGGCTTTCGAAGCCGCCTGGCTTTTGCGCATCTAAAGTCCTGCCGTTAGGCAGCAACCAGCCATAGAGGAGCCCCAGCATTCTCCACTCCCACATTCCAGGGAAGTCTTCTTGGCCTACCACCAAGTGCAATGAAACCTTGCAGGGAATTTCAATCCTAAAAGCCCTTTGTCCAGCCATATTCCCGAACAAGAAGGGGCAAAGAGAAATATAAGAAATAGATCCCCAGCCCAAAAAAACTCCAGCATCAATGTAGATTAGGCACTCAGTTCCTTTGTGAGTTGCCCACCTGGCCTGTCAGGTGTACTGCTTAGGTGGACTTTGGTTGCTTCCTTCACACTGCTCTGTTTCACGTCTAAATTCTTTTCTTGTGAGGGGACAGGATTCTCTGTTCCAGCTGTTTCTGGGAGTAAAACAAAGAAAATGACAGAAGTGAAAAGGAAACGCAAATCTTTCAATTGCTCTTTCTGCTGTCCACCAACACTTAAAGTTGTGTGTGTGTGAGTGTGAGTGTATGTTGTAAATGCCCTTATTCATGTTGAAAAATTTAAGATTAAGAATGATGTATTTTGTTTGACATGGGATTAATGTTTCCTCAAATTAAACTAATTAATTCCCCAAGAAAACTTAAATTTAAAAAACTGCTGAGTTCACTGAAGTTCATCCTTATAGGTCACAGCTAGTTAGTATTTGTGCCTAAGTGGATAAGAGAGCTCAACCCTTGCACGGGATGTTACTCTGAAAACCAAAACAACTACCCTTCACCTCCGTTTACCAGCATGGTTTGAATTCAGTTGTCACAAGTTTGGATAAACCTGGTAGAGAAGGCATATTGAGCAACCCTAAGGAATGGATCATAGGCCAGACTGAACCCTGCTGAGTCATTAGCTAGAAAGACCCAGGCAAGTCCATTCCGAGGATTGAAAATAGCGGCCATTAGAATCAAGATGCCGGAATAGGGTAAGGACATGTTTATACAGACAGAAAAACATTTAACCAGGATGAAGCAGAGAGGACATATTTCAGGAAATAGGAAAGGACAGAACAATGGCAGAGGGGTACCTGGAGACTGACAGACACAGGAAAGCAGCTGACACAACGGTGTGGTGTTGCAGAGACTGATATTCCAGCATGGCAATCTGAATTCCACAGCAGCCGGAACTCCACCAGCAACCAGGTGGGAAGGGACTTTAACTGGGAGCTGGGGAGGTGAACCCAGACAAAGAACTGCCTGTCCATTCTGCTGGTCCGTTTGATTTGACCAGGAGCAGAGACAGAGCAGCAGATCTCAGATGGGCAGTGCAGGAACAGAGTGGATTTCACAGTCCAGTCACCCCCCTAGAGCTGAATTGGGCGCCATTTTGCATAAAGAGGAAAGGGCGAGGGAGAGAACTGAGCATGCGCTGAGCTGGGAGCGAGCTCATTTCTGTCTGGGTGTACTGCAATGATGTGGCATTCTACTTGTTCCACTCAGGGCAGGTCTGGGTAGCCCTCGGATCTGACGGCCAGCAAATCAAGAACCTTAGTGGTTGTACGGCAGGCACCATTTTGGGCACTGTGGCAATAGCTTTAGGACTGCAGGGGACAACAGTGAACTGCACATGTGCTGATCTCGCGAGAACTTGCTGAGGTCGAGATTGCACTGGTCCCACAGGAAAATAATACTGACTGTGTCATCGTACGGGTCAAAATAGGTCCGTGTGGCACCCAGACCTAATATCCAACAGGTTCTGACAAGATTAGCACCACCAACGACCTAATTATATAGGACACCTGGTGTCTCTCTAATCCTGGGACCTGCTCCAACTGGAAGTGGGAGAAAGGTTGCAGAGACAACGCTGCAGCCTCACCACGGTATCACAGGAGGTGGTGAGTGGTGAGCCAAGAGCTGGGGCTGTGGAGACCACAGTGCAAATCTGACATAAGAACCCAGACCTGGAACTTGCTGGAGGTTGTGGCACAAGTGGCTGCAAGAAAAGTTGTGTACCAACCGCAATAAGTAAAATCGCATTGTAGCCCTGTGGGTGACAAAGCTTAGAAATCTGCCCCAAGGAGAAGACTCTGCTAACCAGAAGTACAATGATCAAGAGCAAAAGAAGAGACAAAGGCACAATGAATATTGCCGACAACTCTCCTGCAAGGGAGCAAAACCCTATGCCAATCTCAGAGTTAACTGAGGAAGGCATCGAGAAAATGGGGCACACAGAATCCATAAGACTCATTTTAAAGATTCTGATGAGAATCTTATGAGAAGCTTATGCAAGAGTTCAAAGAATTTAAGGAAGCAATAAAGCAAATCAAGGATGGTATATCAGAAATTAAGAACACAGTAGAGCAAATTAAAAGTACAGTGGAGAGTCTCCAAAATAGAATGCAGCAAGCAGAAGAAAGAATCTCAGAATTGGAAGGTATTTCCTGCCACCAGGGGGAAGCAAACAAAAAGCTGGAAGCAGAGCTGGATCAGGCCAAAAATAGTATTCAATTGATCTTCCTCTCTATCTTTGTGCCAGTACCACGCTGTTTTGATAACGCCAGTAAGACTGGCCCACATGAATAAAAGCACCAACGACACTTGTTGGCAAGGTTGCGGGGAAAAGGGAACCCTACTCCACTGCTGGTGGGGCTGCAGGCTGGTATAGCCTCTATGGAAATCAGTATGGAGAATATTCAAACAACTCAAATTCAACATACCGTATGATCCAGCAATAGCACTCCTAGGAATATATCCAGAACATTTGTTCTATGAGAAACCAACATGCACTCCTATGTTCATAGCAGCACAATCAGTAATTGCAAAAACATGGAAACAACCAAAATGCCCATCAACAGAGGATTGGATAAGAAAGCTATGGTTCATCTACTCCATGGAATACTACTCAGCTATTAAAAAAAACAAAATGCAGTTCTTTGTGGCCAAATGGGCCAAACTGGAAACCATAATGCTAAGGGAAATGAGCCAATCCCAAAAGGTTAAATACCACATGTTTGCCTTAATTTAAGATGATATGATGTTATGTATAACATGTTATGTTTTGAATGTTATATGTTGTGTATAAACTAAAATTGAAGTATAGGTGAGGTGGTCACAGAAGGTGGCTGGGAACCCGCATTTACTTTTAACATATTGGTTACTCATTACTATGTCAATTAATTCCATAATGATGTAAATTTTTGCTGATGGTATGTTGGAGCTTTCAATTGACTGGGATGATACTCTGCTGGCTCTGTCATCAGACCAGAGAGGGTATACCTAAGAAGCCGTTGAACTTGACTGGACAATAAGATGCTGGACTCTATGTTTGGTATACGCTTGCAATGGGGAAATCTCAACTGAACTTGAGCTGTGGTTATGCAACAAGGTGGAGGAATCCACCATGGTGGGAGGGTTTGGGGAGGGGTGGGGAGAACCCAAGTATCTATGTAACTGTGTCACATAATACAATGTAATTACTGAAGTTAAATAATAAATAATTAAAAAAAATAGTATTCAAGAATTGAAAGACACTCTTAAGAGGCCAAGTCTAAGAGTTATGGGAGTCCCAGAAGGTGCAGAAAGAGAAGCTGAGTTTGGAAATGTATTTAATGAAATAATAAAGGAAAATTTCCCTAATCTAGAGGAAGAATTGGGAAACAAGTTCCAGAAGGGGCACAGAACTCCCAACAGGCTTGACCAAAAGCGATCTTCACCACAACATATGATCATCAAGCTCTCTTCAATTGAACATAAGGAAAAGATCCTTAAATGCGCATGTGAAAAAAATCAATTGACATATAAAGGAAAGCCAATTAAGCTTACAGGAGATCTCTCACAGGAAACTCTACAGGCAAGAAGAGAATGGAGTGACATATTCCAGATTCTAAAAGAAAAAAATTTTCGGCCCAGGATAACATCCAGCAAAGCTATCTTTTGTCTTTGAAAATGAAATAAGATTCTTCCACAGTAAAGAAAAGTTCAAAGAATTTGCCTCTTCCAAACCTGCCCTACAAAGGATACTTCAAGATGTTCTCTTGGCAGAGAAGAGGAATAGCACTTACCAAAACCAAAGGCAAATGGGAAGAACATCTCAGTAAAATGACAGCAGAAGACTAAACCAATGAACACCCCATTGCTAAAATGACAGGACCAATGTAACACCCATGTATATTAAACTCTGAATGTAAATGGCTAAAGCTTAATCAAACATCATAGAGTAGTAGACTTGATTAAAAAACAAAACCCATCTGCTTATTGTCTGGAGGAGACACACTTCAACAAAGATTAGCGGAAACTATATCACATGGGTTTTGTTATTCTCTGTTAGTTTCATCTCTTCAAAACACTTCCTTCTGATTAAATCATTCAATGACTCATATATCATACGGTAGTATCATTTTCTTCAAGAAGGTTCTTGATTTTCATTTCTTCAGCTACACATTAGTCATTTAATAGCATGTTATTTAACTTCTTGGTGTTGTTAATTTCTTTTTTCTCCCAGATGTTAATTTTGTTTTGTGGCTCTTCATTTAAAGGGATGTATAGTAGCTGTGTAATGGAGACTGTCATATCTAGTAACATGTCATTTAACTTCATGGCATTGTAAATTTCCTCTTTTCTTTCTACTGTTGATTTTGAAACATGACTTTTCATTTAAGGGGATGTACAGTAGCTGTGAAACGGAGACTAACATTCAGATGTGAGGATGTAGTGTGGTATGCATTTCTGCTTCCAGACAAAGATAGATTTAAAATGAAACTGTTTACTATATCTTTTTAATTAATTATTTTATTAATTATTTATTAATTATTTTATTAATTATTATGCATTATGTGACAATTTCATAGGCTCTGGGAATCCCCCCAACCCTCCCCACTCCTCTCCCCCCTGGTGGATTCCTCCACCTTGATGCAGTATTACAGTTCAAATTCAATCAGGATTCTGTCCTTGCAAACATATACCAAGCATAGAGTCCAGCTACTTATTGTCCAGATGGGTTGAACAGTTTCTTGGGGAGACCATTTCTGGTCTGAAGTTAGAGCTGGTAGAATATCATGACAGTCAATTAAGAGTCCCAATATAACATCAACAGCAATTTGCAATATTATGGAATTGACATGGTTTTGAGTAACCTGTATGTTAAAAAAAAAAGCAAGTCCTAACCACAACCTATGATTAGCTCATTGGCATTTCAATTTTAGTTTATAGTTTATATACAGGACCAGCTGCTATATACCTTAAAATGGCTATAAGGTACCATTCAGCTGTCTCGTGTCTATTTCATTTTAGTATTTAGCCATTTGTTGTGTTGAAGTATAATTTTGCTGATCTTGGCAGATTTTAGGATAATCTAGACTGGCTTGTAACTCTAACAAGATATTTGTCGACATTTAAGGTGCAGAACATTTTTTTTGGGGGGGGGTGTGCAGGAAAATCCTCAACACCATGGTGAGGAGTAACTAATCTTTGTGTCCCACCCAGCGAGGCATGAGCCAATCCACGCCAGCTCTTTCCTGTAGATTTCAGAGCTTCTAGCAACTTAAGTTGCAACTGTTGTTGGTGATATTTGCTCTCGTTAATGTTGCTGATTCTTGATAAGGCAGTCTGAACATACTTTTTTGAGCTGTACCTACAGGGATTTGAGCCAGAAAAAGACCAGATCATAAATCTGTTTTTACTTGTTGAGGTGTGCTGCCCCAATGGGGAGATCAGCAACAATTTTCTGCAAAAAGGAAGACCACTGTTTTCAGATTAAATGGCCACATTTGGCCTCCACCACGTCTCTTTTTTAATTTTGTTTCACAATCCTGCAAAAGTGATTTAAGCTGTGCTTAGCTTATCTGCCACGAGCCACATGTACGCAGCAGAGAGTGGTTTGCCTACTCCTGCATTACATTTTCCTACCCCGTTACTCGTAGCCCTTGATTCCTTTCATTCATGAAAATCTGAATTAAACACTCTTAGCAAAGAACCTTCTTTTTCTTCCTCCAGAAATCTCATAGAAATCGACAATTAAAGCATTTTCGAAGCATATTCAAGGATGAAGTTGAGAAGGGTCAGTAGAAGATAAACAACAAGGAAGCTCCCTAAATATTTGGAAAATACACAAGGCGAAGTGGGGGCAGCTGTAAAGGATCAGGACTATGGATGAGTTCTGTTCCACCTCTGCACACAGAAAATCTCACAAGCTGAAAACCAAAGATACTGCAGAACTCGGGGCTGAAGCATGCAGCCGAAATCGAAGCAAGTGACAACACCACGATTTAGCAGTTACATGTTTGCTCCAAGGTAGAGGTTTATAGGGTACGTCATTATACAACTACACAGCTCCAGACCAAAAAAACAAAAAACAAAAAACAAAAACAAAAACAAAAAAACAACTCTGAATACCTTGTACACAAGGCCACCTTCCTGTCGTGTTATCTTACCACGGAGTTAGCTATCAACAAACTGCACTTCCACATTTGCTTCTTTAATATGCCTTCCAAATATGAATGGAGAACTGAACACTGACAGGTAATTCAGAAAAATTCCAATTAAAAATATGCTCCAAATAGCAGTAATAAAACAGAGTAGGTGACTTGTAAAAATCATAAGAAAACCTTTGAAAGTATAGGACTAGCATCCTTAGAAACATCAGATGATATATTATAGTCCTCAAGCAACAAAGACCATGAGGGAACTAATGAAAGAACTTCAAAGCACTGAAATGCAGATTAATAACAACCAAAATTCAAATCAGTACAGGGGCAAGGTTGTGAAAATGTCTCAGAAATCTGAAACCAAGTGAAAAATGCAAAACTTTTTAGAAGTTAGGAAATTTCAGAATCAGACTACTAGAAAGTGAAATGTCTGAAATCACAAAAATTCAAGAAGGACTAAGAAATCTTCATAGAAATAATACAGTTGTTCTAGAATCAGAGGACAAAAATCTCCTGGCTAAAAATACCTTGGCACATGCACAACATAATAGACAAGGTACACCAAATCACAACATTCTGGGACATTAAAATAGTAGAAGCTCCCAATGACTTTGAGAAGAAAAATTCAGGTTGTGAGCACAGAGTTAGCAGATCCGAGAGCATCCATTTTGTCACCAGCAACAGTAAAATGGGGAAGGGGAACAGAGATAGAACAGTGCCTTTAAAATTCTCAGTGAAAATGGTCTTAGGTATTTTTTATCCAAGAACCTGTCCTTCAAATATAGAAGTGTAAATATGTATTTTCAAACATTCAACATGTTTGTCTCCCACAAACTGCTATACAGCCTTCAGAGCGCACACCGTGCAGAGAAGTGGAAGGCAGGCAGCAAAGAAGCAGAGAAACCCCCATTCGAGTGCTCAGTAGAGAAAGCTGCGGGGAGCTAGCTGTCTGTGCTACAACAGCCTGTAGCACTTTCCCCAATGGTCCTGGTCCTTGAGTGCACAAAATTATCAACAGATGTTGGCAGATGTGCTTGAGCATCTGGAGAGAAAGAAAAATCAATAGACACACTTAAAAACTAGGCAAATGAGAAAACTTCTTACTCCAGGAAGAACCAAGCCACAGTCACAGACCCCACTTAGCAGAAAATTTTTGCAAATTCTAGTAGTGTAGAATTTAAAAGAATAGATTATTCTGATAGACTTTTGGGAAAATGGGAATAAGCTTATTAGTATAAATTATGTTGCATAAGAAAGTTAAATCATCTTTAGTAACAAAAGCAATAGCAATAGATGCTATCTGAAATTGATAACAAGAAATTCTAGTTTTAAAGATCAGTGAGGATCTGAAATACATGATGGGATAAGCCAACAGCATCCAGTACTGGAGCAACAGCTCAAGTTCTAGTGTTTGCGTTTCTGCCAGTTTCCTAAAAATGGACCAGGGAAAGCCATGAGCAATGATTCAATTACTGAAACCCATATTACCTGGGGGAAGCTGCATTTGGAGTGTGAATCAGTAGATGAAATTCATTCTCTCTCTCTCCATCTCTCCATCTCTCCATCTCTCCATCTTTCCTGTGTGTGCAACCTTGCCTTTCAAATACATACATTGTAAAAAGAAAAGAGAAAGCAATTCTGCTGGGTTCCTGCTTCCTCTCCAGCTGATTGGTACTGACTGAGCAAAAGTAACCACCTGCTCTGCTTTCCCATCCATCCACACACACATGCATTCACTGTATTCAGCAATACTACAAAAAGCTGTGCAAATGAAACTCAAATCTAAGTTTATTTGGGTGCAGAAGTATTTTTAAAACCCTGGCATACAAGAATCTTCAAAATGTTCATGAAAATGTGTATTATTAAACAGCTATGTATAGATTTTGAAACATTCGCACCAACAAAATTCTAGCAGTAAGTTTTTCAAGTGCCTCCTCTATGTATTTGGCCTTCTGTATCTCCTGAGATAAAGGAAAAAACCAGCTGTAGATTTCAGAAGGTACAGGAGATATTATTTGCAAGATAAAGCCATAAGGCAATAGAGACATTATGAAGAACAAAACAGAACATGGGTCCAGTGCTGTAGCCTAGCGGCTAAAGACCTCACCTTGTACGCGCCAGGATCCCATATGGCTGCTGGCTCTAACCCCGGCAGCCCCGCTTCCCATCCAGCTTCCTGCTTGTGGCATAGGAAAGCAGTGGAAGACGGCCCAAAGCCTTGGGCCCTGCACCTGTGTGGGAGACCCAGAAGAGGCTCCCGGCTCTTGGCTTCGGATCTGTTCAGTTCTGGCCGTTGCAGTCACTTGGGAAGTAAACCATTGGATGGAAGATTGTCCTATCTCTCCTCTCTGTGTGTCTGGCTTTCCAATAAAAATAAATACATCTTTAAAAAAACAGAACATATGCAGAGAAAAAAAATGAAAAGTAGAATTAGAAATACCTGCTCTCCTAGAGTGTTACCATTAATTAAAGCACAATTATGAGGAAATTTTTAAAGTATTTTGTGTAAGCAGTTAACATGCTTAGATTAAATACTTTCTATACTATTATTAGAAAACTTATGACCTGGAGAAGTAAATACGGCAGTATTCTGAGCAAACAAATATTGACACGAGGCTCAAAAGTATGGGTGCATTTGACACTGTGAACTCAGTTGGCTAGCATGATAGATTTCACTATTTCGGTCACTTCCCACTCAAAGTTATGACAGTTTGTGTTAAAATTGTTCATCAACATGCATGTATGACTTCCTGGAACGAGATTCATAAAACGTGTATTAAACACTTGGAGAAAGTCAAAAGCATGATGAGTGTAGCAAAAATCAAGTTTACAAATTCTACCTACTGTTCATCATGTCACATGTAATGAATAAATTTCTGATGTTTTGAGGGTTGTTTTACACAGACAAACTGAATCATCAGTCCCATGTCCATTATAAAATCCCCAGCATGATGTCTGCTAAGGAACTGAAATCCATTTGCTGCCTCCACTCTGCTACAGTTTAAGGCTTTTCTTCTATTAGTCAACAGTTAGAACACACAGTCATTCAGTATTCTAAAGGGAAGTGCTGAGAAGTTCCTAAGAAAGGACATTAATTAGGATCAACTTTCCCTGTGGTCCTGCTCAGAAAAGAATATACAAGAATTTAGTAATATTCTATTTTCTGACCTGATATCAGTTATGCATATGTGATTTAAATTGTGAAATTTCATTAACTTTAAATTAAGATGTACATATGTGTATATTTTTAAAAGATTTTATTTTTATTGCAAAGGTAGATTTAAAGAGAGAAGAAGAGACAGAAAAATCTTCCATCAGCTGGTTCACTCCCTAAGTAGCTGCCAGTGGAGCTGAGCTGAGCTGATCTGAAGCCAGGAGCCAGGAGCCTCCTCTGGGTCTCCCACGCGGGTGCAGGGTCCCAAGGCCTTTTTTCCCAAGGCCATCCTCTAATGCTTTCCCAGACCACAAGTGAAGAGCACTGCAGGAAGTGAAGCAGCCAGGACATGAACCAGTGCCCACAGGGGAGCTTGCAATTTGAAGAGGGGCAATGCACCAATTGAGCCATTGTGCCAGGCTCTAACATGTAAATATATTTTTTCTGTGTTTATGTTATACTTCGATTTTCAAAATCAAATTATTCAATTTTATTTTCAGGTAGGATATTTTAATAAAAGTCTGTTGAGGGCTAGTCTTATGATTTCTGCACATATTCTTAAAAATCCTTATTCATCTTTACCCCACAAAATTATTACCTAGGTCATTGGTGCCAGGGCCAAGGCCTGTTCTGCCAGAGCCTTCTAATTCCAAGTTCCTTTACTAGTGGCCTTCTTCCATGGATGAGTGGATGGATATAGAGATGAACAGACAACATTCATGGATTGATAGATGGATAGATAGTAGCTAGATAGAAGACAGGTGTTGAAATAGTTTTAATTAAAAAGGGTTATAGGTTGAGAGTTATCAAAGACTACACCCGATCATTGGGAAAATAATTGATTTGGTATTGGGAAAAGGTCAGATTACACATTGATTTTGACATAATTAAGTGCATGTGAGTATGAGTGTTACCGTATCTTAATTTCTTATTTGTAAAAAAGCAGGAACAAAATATTCCCTGCTCAGGCTACAACACCTGTTGGCCTCATGCGACCTGCATCAGGCGAAAACCAGGCTGGGTTGACTATTCCTTCTGGTGCATGGATAAGCCAGAGCGGATGCTCTGCCACAGCATCAGCTGGCAGACGCTGGCACAAGGGACAATTTCTGTCAAGCCAAACTGCAGAACCACCTGCAGGGTGCAAGATCTGGGAATGGGAGTGGGCCCAGAAGGGAAACATTGGGCATCTCCTTCTTGGATTGATACTCCAAATGATGAGCATGAGAAGCAGAACTGGGACAGGCATGGCTAGAAAGAGTGTCACCAGCCAGCACATGTGTGGGCTGGATAGATGGGTTAATTGGGTTGAACGAGGCTTCAATGCCCACTGACAGTACTTAATGGGATATGGGACAGGCTGGTCTAGTCTGCTGTACGTACTGGCAAGCTCAACAACCAGGGTAGGGGAATGGCCTGGTGGGGGTTATTGGGGGTCATTCAGACTAGGTTTCAGCTCCCACTGGTTTGTGTGAGGGTCAAATGTGTGATGGGCAGGATTGGGCTGGGCTGCACCACCCATTGGTTTGTGTAGAAGACTAAACTGGAGACAGAATTGACCCAACAGTTGCAACCACCAGCATGTGCATAAGCTGATCGAGGTGACAGACTGTGCTGGACCCTGTATTGGCAAGCACATTCAAAAATCCGGTCTTGGATCACCTCAGATGAAGTTTCTTTGGGGATCCTCTGAACTGAATTGCTGAACTTAGAACCCCAACCATGGAGAATTTAAGTTCCATGGTCTGACCAAGGAATGCATGTGTCAAAGTTGGGCCTCCTCAGTGGCCTAGATGGAGCAGTGGACAGCATATCCAGGTGCACATGGAGGATATGGCAGTCTATTGGAGTCTGCAGAGAACACCTGGTACCATAACAGAGGACACAGGACAGAGGACAGAACAAATTGATCAACTACCCCAGCCAAGTGTTGGCAGTGAATATCTGGGCAAATAGACTCTAACGTGAACTATGTGAACCAGCGGATTCTGGAGAGATCTCATCGTGTTTGGAGTGGCGAGATCAGTAATTCAGAACTGTTTAACTCCTGAGACCTCTTGAGCAGTAGCCTCAGAGAATGTCCCACACCTGGGACCCTGGAGTGGTGTCAGGTGGCTGTTCTCCATCCCAGGGTGCACAGGTGTTTGGGAGGCTGGGTGTGGCTTCTCTCCTCACCTCTACCCTTCCCCCAGATAGGGAAGGAAAAAAAAGAGAATGAGAAAATAAGAGTCTCACCCACCTTCAATAGCCCTTGACTCTTGTCGCCCTAATCAACTATGTACAAACCATCAAAAATAAAAATAATCAGAAAAAAAATTTCCTGCTCACCACCTCAAACGTGGGTAGTAGGAGATATGAAAATGTTCTAAGCTAACCTGTGTTCAATGGACCTTAAGTAGCACCAGCTCTCTGCTCTAATTCCTTTAAGATAGGAGGTACCTGACCACCAGCCTCTTGTTCAGCCCTCAACACACTCCAGGTGGAGTGAGTTACCTACTGTATGAATGTGAAATAAGGAACAGGCTGGCTTTATTAGCGTCTCCATTCCCTCCCTTTTAAAAGCGGTCACGCAGGAAAAGCGCAAAGAACACTTCTGCTCCGAGTGTGGAGAGCAACCTCCACGCGCAGAGGTCGGCTGAGCGTTTCTGCGACTGGCGATTCCGCGACTGGCGATTCCTCCCGAGTCTCGAAGTCTCGTGGAAATTCAACTGGAAAAAGGTAAGGAACAAGAAAGACCTTAATTCCTGTTGGTGTGTTTTATCCGCTTTCAACCGCAATGAAGTTGCCATCTTCCTAAAGGCTTTGTTTCTCAATTTTTTAACGTAGGCAAAAGTAAAGATGGCCCTTTATCCTTCTTTAACAAGAGCTAAGATTATTTTCTTACTGTTTTTCACCTACTACAGTTATAGTACCCGTAGTAATGTTGAATTCTATAGTGTTTTCCCCTGGTCGCTTGAAGCCCATGATCCACTCTGATTTTTCAGATTCCAGGATTTCTTTGTATAGTATGTAAATTTGATTTGACAAATACTTTCATGTGGTTTCTGTGTGCCAAATGCTGTGTTTGACTTGAGAGGTTAAGAGTAATGTCCTTAAAGTGGTGTTTCTATTCTGATGGGTTGCGCTTTATTTTAATTAAAACTCTTGTGGAAACTGATTTCAGGGTCTAACGTCAGCAATGTTTGTGGAAAAACAGTATCAGAAGCTTAGAGGTCAGGATTGTTGAAGTATTGGAATAGAAGGTGAGAGAGTTGTGTCTAGTTCCAATCTATACTCAAAGGTTGAGATTTCCTGTTTCAATTGGCCTGTAACCTTAGTTTCTCCTATGTCTTGGCTATGGATTGAGACGTGTTAAAGGCATCATAATGTTATTAGGCAAAGGGGAATTAAAAACAAAATCAAATAAAAAGCAAACAAATAATACAGGGCACCAGCATTTTATGCTTTTAATTAGTAAGTAAATGTATCAAAGGCATGGCGTAGGCCTGCGTGAGCTCTGTGCTTTTGGTGATCCCAGAAGACGGCAGTCAGAAAGAACAGCTCAGCGTATGTATTTACAACATGCATTGTTCAGTGACGCTGTCCCAGGAATCGTGGATTAGTCAGGTGCTGCTGGAGACCTACCCTAGATGTGACCTTTGACAACTGTGGTGGGTTCCATAGGCTTCTGTCTCTGCCAAGTCGTGGTCCTGGGAGTAATGAGGAGTCTCAGACCCAGAGAGCAGGGGAAGGCACCAGAAAGCTCTCAGCTGTGCTGATTTCAAATACCTTGGCCTGGTTTAACCGTATGACAGGGAATGGAGCTTGTGTGCCTGTAATTACTGAGCCACTGTGGGTAATCTTAGGGAAACCAGGGAAAAACAGGAGCATTTCCAGGAGGATTTCCAGGAGCATTTCCAAGAGGTTGAAGAATGGAAAATGTTCCAATTTCCAGAAGGAGAAATGTTTTGAAAGCCTTTGCACACTTAGAAAAGGAAGTGGTAATGACCAGAATTAGTAGATTCAATGCAGCATCTTTTTTTTTGTTTCTAAAGCAAAATGTCTATACAGGAATGATATAAGCCATGTGTAGCAAATTGCAAGTATACTAAGCTCAAATGTTTGCATTAATCAGGTCCTTTAAGGAGAAGCAAACTGTAAAAAGGGGCAGGTGCGGTAGCATAACCAGCTGATCCTCAGTCTGCAGCACTGGCCGCCCCATGGGTGCTGCTGGTTCAAGGGGGTAACCGCTCCACTTTGGGTTCAACTTCCCACTGATAGCCAGAGAAAGCAGCACAAAAGTTAACCCAAGTCCCTGGGTCCCTAAGTTCAGATGGGCTCAACCCTGGCTATCACAGCCATTTGGAGAATAAACCAGTTGATGGAAAATCTGTCTGTCCTTCTCTGTAAATCTGTCTCTCAAATACAGAATTTTTTTAAAGGAAGGCAGTGGTGTGCTTCCATTAGGCACCGATTCTGCTTGTTTCAGAAACTCAACTGGTATATCCTCCAATAGTCGGATTTTACATCTTCTTAATAGAATACCTGTTTAATATCCAAACTTTGTAAAATCTCAATACAAAAAGCAGACTCATGTTTGTAAGAGAAAGTACTTAATGTTGATGCTGAAGCTCAGCACATCATTTGTAACAAGAAAACATGCAGGTAAAGCCCTCTTTGTGAGTTGTAGGAAATGGATTCCTGTGTGTTTTGAAAAATACCTTCAATGTGCTCAAAACCATTATTTTAAAGCACCTTGTGGTGGCAACTGCACTTCTTGCCTAGGGATGAGGAAGTAATACTTTAAATATATTCCTAATCCAACAGTCATTACTTACAAATAAGTGCTTTTATATGTTGCTTTGGCAACAGGAAGATTCAGGATTGACATTTTTAAATGCTGTTATTTTTACTTAAAGTAACAAAATAGTTTTCCAGAGATTGTTTTCATGAAAATCAGATGCTTTTGAAGAAATAACTGGCATTAAAAAAACGTGTAGACAGTTACTCTGGAGAAACCTCAGACTACCTCTGCTCATTGTCTTTCTGGAAATCGTAGAACTCGGATTAAACAGGTTGGAGTTCATTTTCAACCATCATGTCAGGAGTTCTGTTTGTCTCTTGACATGTTTTGCACCTCCATGCTCTACAACGTCTTTGATCTCAGTTTACTAACTGTGGGAAATGCAGCCTCCTGGTGGTGGTGTAGGGCTCAAGAGCCCTGGAGGTAGTTGGAGAGGCTCAGCTCCCACCCCCCACCTCCACCCCAGCTAGACTTCAACTCCAGGCTTTTGTCATCCTACAAGTAAGAACACAAAGGAGAGACAGATGAACAGTAGGACAAAAGGACAGTCCTCACTCAGATAATGTGTGCAGGCAATCTCAAAATGGACAATTTCCCCACCTGGCTGGGGTTACATTTTCCTTCTAGCATAAGGAGTGTAGCTGTAGTATGTGTGGTGAGCGCCTTATGGTGGTTAAGGACACCTGGTACCTGATGCAAAGTGAGGCTTAGCTGCAGGATGCAGAGCAGGTGTGCTGAGGCTTTGGCCATGTGGAAACAGCCTGGAGGAGATGGCAGTGTGGATGGCTAGGGTGTTGGCAGTATTCAGCTTCCTGTCCCTCACTGCCTGCCTGCTTTACCCATGTCAAGTATGTCTAATTGACTAAATCTATTGACTTGGTAATACTTTGTGTATAAAATTTCATTTCCAGAAGTTCTAGTAGATCATTTTCAAGTCCATGTCTTTTGCTTCTAAATCTGCTTGTATTTTATTGCTTTAAAGACAATGTTGATCACATTTCCCATGGTTACTGTTTTTCAATGTGCGGTTTGTGGATCTGCTTCTGCTGATTCTGCTTTTTCTCACTCTTGATAACCTATTTCCTGGTGTACCTAATCTTTCATACAGATTATTTTGCAAGTTTGTATATAGCAATAAATGTGGAGGTCTCAGAAAACTAACCTCTCTGGAGAGGATTTACCTCTTCCCTACCCATCTGCGACCCCCCTCATTCATGCTCAGGACTTGAAATTAATTCCCTTAAACCATGATCCCAAGGACCCAGCACAGTGGCCTAGTAGCTAAATCCTTGCCAGGAAATCACCAGGATCCCATATGGGTGCCACTGCGTGTCTGCTGCTCCACTGCCCATCCAGCTCCCTGTTTGCAGCCTGGGAAAGCACTATAGGATGGCCCAAAGCCTGGGGACACAGAAAAAGCTCCCAACTCCTGGCTTCGGATCAACTCCGCTCGGGCCATTGTCACTTTATCAGCAGATGGAGGATCTTCCTATTTTTCCTTCTCTGTGTAGATCTGCCTTTACAAAGAAAAATCTTTAAAAATACATCTATATAATCTCGGGCTGGAAGGGTATATGAGGACTCTACTGTGTCTCATTTATTCTAACTCATGTCCAGTGGAAACTTTTGGGAGTGTGTCTGCTAGTAGCTTCTCAACTTCCAGCAGACGCAGGGCTCTGTCTGACCCTCTCCTAAACGTCACTACCAAATGTGTTCAGGTCACAGAGCCCACAAAAGCAGCTCTCAGGTTTTATCGCATGAGGTTCTTTTTTGTCCTGTCAGTTTTTGCCAGATACTGTTTTGCCAGCTTTTCAGTTGCTAAGAAAGATGCTTTAAATTTAGGTTTACTGCTTATCAGTGAGTGGATCCAAATAATTAAGCCTGACTTGACTAGAAATGAGATGTCACATCTCAGTATCTTAAAACAATAGAAAAAGTAATGGTGATTTTGAGTATCATAGTAATGTTGCTATGAAGTTAGAAAATCAGGTGGAAGTAAGTACTGTGTACCCTTGAATTTTCTTCCACTGAAATTTTTGTTGAAGAAAAATCCATGGTGATGGTTTGCTTTGATAAGGCTTTTTAATAAAATGACGTACTCTGGCATTGGATATATAATACCCAATCTGTCCCATCTTATTGTTGAATTAATTCCTTGATCACTATCTGATGATCTTTATCTTTTTATAGCTTTTGGCCGAAGTGTATTTTGTCTAATACACTACTCCTGCTTGCTTTAGGTTTCCACTTACGTAGAACATTTTTTTTCCATCTTTTCACCAGTGTGTCTTTACTAATGAGTGTCTTAAGCTGCATATCCTTGGTTATTTTTTAACTCATTTAGCCAGACTATATCTTAACTGGGAGTGTGGTCCATTTGCTTTTGTTCTTAATAATTTTTAAGATTTTTCTTTTATGATTTTGACAGTCTTTACATAGGTAATTATGGTAAAAAGGTTCAAGGCCTATAGGGAAGTGAGTAAGACTATTTCCATATTGTTCCCTTCATGTATCTGAGGTAAAGGGGAATATTAATGGATAAGCCCCACCCAGTTACCCACCCACCCCAAGTCCCAGATGTGGGGCATGCTCTGAGACACTTGCTCAAGTGGTTTCGATAGTTCATGAATTGCTGCCAGTCTCACCACTCCGAGCAGGATGAGGTCATTGGAGGATCCACTGATTGACATAGTCCATCATAGTCTCCATTTGCACAGTATTTTGCTTTCAACAAATAGCTGAGGTTGTTGACTTGCTCTGTCTTCTGTCTTTTCTTGATTAGAGTTCTGTGTCCACCATTTCGATTGGGGAGATCCCCAAAGAAACTTTGAGGTATTCCCAGACCAGATTCTTGTATGTTCTAGCAAGCACAGGGCCCGGCACAGTCCATCATCCCGATCAGCTGGTGGTTGCGATTGCTGGGTTGGTTCTGTTTTCAGTCCCGACTTGCACTGGAACCAAGGGGTGTTGCAGTCCAGCCTGGTTCTGCCCAGCACATACTCAGCCCTCACATAAACCAGTGGGAGCTGCAGCCTAGTCAGAGCGACCCACAATAACCCCCACCAGGCTCGCCCCCTACCCTGGTTTGCCAGTATGTGTAGCACACTAGTCCAGTCTGCCCCATATCCCATTTGGCTCTCGTACATGTCAATGGGTATTGAAGCTTAGTTTCATCTAACCAGCTCCACTATGCAGCCCTCACGGATGTTGTTGAGTGCCTCTCTGTCTAGCCACGCCAGCCCCCCGTTGTAGTTTTCGTGCCTTCCCGCAGGAGTAGTAACCCAAGAGGGAAGAGCCCACTATTTCCCTCCCAGGTTTATGCACTCTTCGGGGTGGTTCTGTGGTTTAACTTGACAGAAATGGGCCCCAGTGCCAGCTTCTACTAGCTGATGTTGTGGCTAAGCCCAAACAACCCTCACCCAATCTAATGTATGCTCACACCAGTAGGAATAATCAGCCCAGCCTGGCTTTTCCCTGATCTAGTCCACATGAGGCGCACAGGTATTGTAGCCCTACTAAGTCTGGTCTGCCCCCATCCCAGCCCATGCTCTCCAATGGGAGTAGCTGTCCAGTGAGGGGACCAACCCCTTAATCCCCCTGCTAGCTCTGCCCCCTCCCTTCCTGGTTCTCTCACGTGCTGATTGGTTGCTGCGGCCCCATCCAATACAGGCAACCTCACCTTGGCATTACACATTGTGCACTGGTTTTTATTGCGACCGAACCTGGACCGAACCACACTCTGTTCTGGTGTTAGGATTTGCCAGTGGATGACGTGGACTGATTCAGCCTGGTCTGTGGTCCATTGACTTTCAAAGCTGTTACTAATAAGTAGTATTAGTAAGTAGCTGTTATTAATAAGTAATCTATCCATTTAAAAATTGGTTGGTTTCTTCTGAGTATTCTTCATCCAGTTATTGGTGAGCTTCAAAGTTTTGCATTTTGGGCCCCGCACAATAGCGTAGTGGTTAAAGTCCTCGCCTTTCACATGCCAGGATCCCATATGGGCGCTGGTTCTAATCCCGGCAGATCAGCTTCCCATCTAGCTCCCTGCTTGTGGCCTGGGAAAGCAGTCAAGGATGACCCACAGCCTTGGGACCCTGCACCCACATGGGGGGCCTGAGCTCCTGGCTTTTTACTGACTGAGCTTCAGCCGTTGTGGCCACTTGGAGTGAGCTATCGGACGGAAGATCTTCCTCTCTGTCTCTCCTCTCTGTATATCTGACTTTGTAATGAGAATAAATAGAAGTTTTGCATGTTCTCATGATGCTAGCCTGCTACCTTTTATTTGCTTCTGTCTGTACATTTCCCTCAAACAAGTTTTAGGAGGCCAGTTGATTCTGATGACTTTCCTGACTTTCACTCATTTTGGAGACTATTTAAGTTATAAAAGATAGTTCTACTCAGCCAAGTATTTTTGGCTGATAGGCTTACTTTTTCTTCACAACTTGAGATAAACCATTCAATTCCCTCTTGGCCTATAAAATTTCCGTTTGACAATGTTGCTCGTTTAGTGGAGGTCCCCTTGAAAACGACAGTGCTTTCTTTCTGAGAAGTAACGATTGTTTGTACTTAAAAGAGCTGGACCACAATAGGTCAAAGGAACGTGGATCTTTTCTGATCCTGTCAATTGACATCCTATGGGCCTTCGGTACTTGCAGGTGTACTTAACAAGATCAGGGAAGTTATGAGCTGTTTCATTGAATATGCGGCATACTCTCTTCCTCTCAGGAATTCCAAGAAAGTGTTCATTTTAGTAAGGTCTCAAAGCTCTCGGGCTGCTTTCATTCCCTTTCTCTCATTTTTCTTAAAGCTTACTAGAAAAATATTGAACTTGTCTTCAAGTTCAAATATTTTTTTTTTTTTATTTTGGCTTTTTATTTTTATTTTTTATTTATTTTTTTTTAAATATTTATTTATTTTTATTGGAAAGGCAGATTTTTTTTTCTTTTTTTTTTAAATTTATTTTTAATTAATATTTAGCATTATGTGACAGTTTCATAGGCTTTGGGAATCCCCCTTCCCTCCCCCCTCCCCTCCCCCCTGGTGGATTCCTCCACCTTGATGCAGTATTACAGTTCAAATTCAATCAAGATTCTTTCCTTGCAAACATATATTAAGCATAGAGTCCAGCTACTTATTGTCCAGATGGGTCAAATATTTTTAATTCTGTTGACCCTCATTTATCTTGACTTTCAACTATTTTCATTTTTAATTTTCTTTAAGAAATACTTGATTTGCAAGGTAGGTAAAGAGGGGGAGACAGATCCTCCATCTCAATGGCTGACATCAAGGCCTGGGCCACTGGATAGCCAGGAACCTGGAGCTCTGTCCCTCTTGTAGATGACAGGGACCCAAGTACCTCTGCCCTCTTCTGCTGCCTCTGCAGACATACTAGCAGACACCTGGATCCAAGGTAGGATGACCAAGACTTGAATTGGAGCTCATATAGAATATCAGTGCACAGGCAGTAGCTGAGCCTGCTGCTCACAAGACCCAGTTGACAATTCATTTTGTAATATCTGTTCAATTCTTCCAGGTCAATCCTTGCCAAATTTCTCATATCATGCGTTGATACTCTAATTTCACTTTCTATTGGAGGTAGTCTTACGTCTTTTTGAGTGTTCCACATGCTTCTTTTTGGATTCTTTATTTTATTGGAAATGCAGGTTTACAGAGAGAAGCAGAGACACAGAAATACCTTCCAACCACTGGTTTACTCACCCAGTAGCCAAATGGCCAGAGCTGAGCCAATCCAAAGTCAGGAGCTTCTTCCAGATCTCCCACATGAGTGCATAGTGCCAAGGCTTTAGGCTGTCCTCTGCTGCTTTCCCAGGCCACAAGCAGGGAGCTGGACGGGAAGCAAAGCATCCGGTATTAGAACCAGTGTCCAAATGGGATCCTGGCATGGTCGAAGGCATGAGGACTTTAGCTGCCAGGCTACTGAACCAGACCCCTTAACTGCCAAGCTATTGTGCCAGACCTCTCCCGTGTAAATTCTCAAATTTACTAGCATTCCTATGTATGCACACTGAAACCTAATACAGGCATACACTAGGTATTAATGTTAAACACTTAAACAATGTTGTAGTAGTATCTTATAGACAATTCTATATGTAAAACTTGCAGGGTTCATCTTTAAACATGCTGAAGCCTTTAGTATTTTGTCCGAGCTTTTCCATTCTACGATAGCCATACTTCTGTAGGACAAAATATTCTACAAGTAATTCTTTGCTTTAATAATCTGCTAATTTGCTCGAATTACATTTTGAAACAATCATGCAAGACTCCAAATTAAGACATTCTATAAATAAAAACATACGTTTTAAATACTATTGCTTTAAGCAGTTCTTACCCATTTCTTCCAATTTGTAGAAACATGTTTTAGCACAAAGCTGCCTCAAAACCAGGAATGAGAAGGTTTTCAAATAACCTTCTAGCTGATTAGGAAATTTCCCCTTGTCAAAAGGAAGATGAGAATCACAATGAGGACCTGAAGGAGGCCAAGGTCCTAAATTCCTTCCAAAGGGCAGACTGCAAGGTTGCTCCTCCCTTTTCCATGGCTGGTAAGTCTGGAGCTGCTTCTTGGCTTCTGTTGTGTTGAATTCAAGAGAAGCAAAAAATTTCAATTTCGCTGTTGTCTTCAGAGACTATCTAGGAATGTATTAGTTATCAATAAGATGAAAATCACTTAAAAGTAGATGTTAAAACACTGTTGTTCTTCACAAGGAATCAGACTTCAATTCCATTATCTTACAGGAAAATTCAGAAATTATACACCTCATAACCAATTTCACTATCCAATTTAAAACACTTTGTGTAAGGCAAAACATCACTTCTTTCTAAGTAAGAACAAATAATACAAAATCTGAACCAATTTCATGATTAGGAAACATTTTGACCAATGGACAAATACTCATTTACTTCATGCTAAATTTTATGGCAGTCAATGATGCTGAGGTAACCTTGAAGGGTGGCTGCCAGCCTGGCGCTGATGCTGGTTCAGTCTTAACACCTAAGGGCTAGCTCTCTGACCACGATCAACCGGCAGATCTAATTCAGAAGGCAAGTATAAACTCTGGGCACCCCTCCAACGGACAAATGGACCCACTGGAGGGGACTGCCCTCCTGGACAAGGGCGGCCATAAGCATGAAAGAATTTCAAAATGTTCACACTTGAAACAATTTCTAAGGGTAATAATGAGCAAGTAGCCTTGGCCCAGGGAGAGTTAACCTCGCCCCTGGCATGGGTTTAAGTCTCCTGCATGGCAGGGATATCACTCCGCTGGCGGTTCCCTTCAGGGTTCACATTAATGGGAAAGGGTGGGAGCAGCTCAAGGTGCCCCACCAGAAGGCTTAGAACTGGTGCTGTGCTCTCTTTATTCCCCTTGAACTGGGGGTGGTTTCCTTCCCTCCGAGCATCCCAGAGGCTCTTGTGGGGGTGGTTGAGGTGGGTCAAGGCCAATGTTCTGAGCATCAGTTTTGCTCTTCCTTTGGTTAAGTTATTTGTCCGTAATACTTAGCAATGTTACGCACGGTGCCAATCAGACCATGGTCTGTCCCGTTCCGCGGGACATCAGTGCACAAGGAAGACCCAGTAAGATGGAGAGATGGGAACAAGAGACGCGGAGAGAATGACCAAAGAGTGGGGGGCCCGAGAGTAAGGGTGGGGTGGAGAGTAGGGGTGGAGGTTGGGGGGTGCGTCATCTAGGCAGTAAGGGTCCTCCTGGGGCAGTGGGGGAGGGTGAAAGTCTGGGAGGCCATCTTCAGGTGGGGGGACATCAGCCCACCCATGGCCCAGGTACTGGGCCGTGGTCCATGGGAAGCGATGGTAGGCCAGCCTTGCGTACTTCTCCCGGACCATCAGAGCCTTGGCCAGGTTCTTGGCAGCCTGATCATAGTCGTCCGGTGATCCCAGCACAGTAATCTCCGCTGATGGTGACCCGCTGGTACTAAGGCATTGCATAGGACACCGGCGCAGGCTGGGAAACAGCTCCAGAGACCACAGGGGTTGCCGGAGACATGGCTGGACTGGCTGTTGGTGGGGCCTTCCAATCTTGCTGGGTTGGCATTTGCAGAGACAGGGACTGGGATCAACTCTTGACGCTTTTCTTTCTTTTGGCCATCTCCACAGACTTCTGCTCAGCCAGCACCTTCTGCAGCTCGCTCTCCTTGGCATCCTTCTGCCCAACGGGGCAGTCTCCTGGGACGGTGAAAAGGTACAAGGCATCCTTGCTGTCGTCCTCTCGGAGTACTTTGGCAAACACCTTCTAAGCCAGGAGCCGAATTGCTCGTCTAGTTGAGAGACGATCAACTTGGGGAATTGGCACGGCTGTCTCAGCTTTTCCCAGCAGAGACAGCCGATTGCGCCTCGCTTGCGGAAAAGCGTGGCGTCCACCAACTCCTGTCCACTTGGCTTTCTGTTGCTCAGGTCCCCAAGCAGAGTCAACCATACCAGTTCTCTGCCTAACCTGCCGGACAACGGCAGGGATCTCAGCGTCTCCCATGGTTTTAAAAACCTTCTGTGTGTCATTTGTATTCTTAGTTTTTAGCTTATTTCTATTCGAGGAGGGGTGGGGATCTCCCATGGATCTAAAAATTTTGTGTCTGCGTGTCATTTTTATTCCTAGTTTATAGCTTATTTCTACTCGAGGAGGGGTGGGGATCTCAGATGGTTTTAAAAACTTTGTGTCTGCGTGTCATTTTTATTCCTAGTTTTTAGCTTATTTCTATTGGAGGTGGGGTGGGGATCTCCCATGGTTTTAAAAACATTGTCTGCGTGTCATTTTCTTTCATTTTAGCTATTGGGAGTCGCGGTGGTGAGGGGGGTGGGAGGGGGCGGCGGGGGTGGCAGAGTGTGGGGGGCCCAGGCGAGGGGGGCGGCGGGGGTGGCAGAGTGTGGGGGGCCCAGGCGAGGGGGGCGGCGGGGGTGGCAGAGTGTGGGGGGCCCAGGCGAGGGGGGCGGCGGGGGTGGCAGAGTGTGGGGGGCCCAGGCGAGGGGGGCGGCGGGGGTGGCAGAGTGTGGGGGGCCCAGGCGAGGGGGGCGGCGGGGGTGGCAGAGTGTGGGGGGCCCAGGCGAGGGGGGCGGCGGGGGTGGCAGAGTGTGGGGGGCCCAGGCGAGGGGGGCGGCGGGGGTGGCAGAGTGTGGGGGGCCCAGGCGAGGGGGGCGGCGGGGGTGGCAGAGTGTGGGGGGCCCAGGCGAGGGGGGCGGCGGGGGTGGCAGAGTGTGGGGGGCCCAGGCGAGGGGGGCGGCGGGGGTGGCAGAGTGTGGGGGGCCCAGGCGAGGGGGGCGGCGGGGGTGGCAGAGTGTGGGGGGCCCAGGCGAGGGGGGCGGCGGGGGTGGCAGAGTGTGGGGGGCCCAGGCGAGGGGGGCGGCGGGGGTGGCAGAGTGTGGGGGGCCCAGGCGAGGGGGGCGGCGGGGGTGGCAGAGTGTGGGGGGCCCAGGCGAGGGGGGCGGCGGGGGTGGCAGAGTGTGGGGGGCCCAGGCGAGGGGGGCGGCGGGGGTGGCAGAGTGTGGGGGGCCCAGGCGAGGGGGGCGGCGGGGGTGGCAGAGTGTGGGGGGCCCAGGCGAGGGGGGCGGCGGGGGTGGCAGAGTGTGGGGGGCCCAGGCGAGGGGGGCGGCGGGGGTGGCAGAGTGTGGGGGGCCCAGGCGAGGGGGGCGGCGGGGGTGGCAGAGTGTGGGGGGCCCAGGCGAGGGGGGCGGCGGGGGTGGCAGAGTGTGGGGGGCCCAGGCGAGGGGGGCGGCGGGGGTGGCAGAGTGTGGGGGGCCCAGGCGAGGGGGGCGGCGGGGGTGGCAGAGTGTGGGGGGCCCAGGCGAGGGGGGCGGCGGGGGTGGCAGAGTGTGGGGGGCCCAGGCGAGGGGGGCGGCGGGGGTGGCAGAGTGTGGGGGGCCCAGGCGAGGGGGGCGGCGGGGGTGGCAGAGTGTGGGGGGCCCAGGCGAGGGGGGCGGCGGGGGTGGCAGAGTGTGGGGGGGCCCAGGCGAGGGGGGCGGCGGGGGTGGCAGAGTGTGGGGGGGCCCAGGCGAGGGGGGCGGCGGGGGTGGGCAGAGTGTGGGGGGCCCAGGCGAGGGGGGCGGCGGGGGTGGCAGAGTGTGGGGGGCCCAGGCGAGGCGAGGGGGGGCGGCGGGGGTGGCAGAGTGTGGGGGGCCCAGGCGAGGGGGGCGGCGGGGGTGGCAGAGTGTGGGGGGCCCAGGCGAGGGGGGCGGCGGGGGTGGCAGAGTGTGGGGGGCCCAGGCGAGGGGGGCGGCGGGGGTGGCAGAGTGTGGGGGGGCCCAGGCGAGGGGGGCGGCGGGCGGGGGTGGCAGAGTGTGGGGGGCCCAGGCGAGGGGGGCGGCGGGGGTGGCAGAGTGTGGGGGGCCCAGGCGAGGGGGGCGGCGGGGGTGGCAGAGTGTGGGGGGGCCCAGGCGAGGGGGGGCGGCGGGGGTGGCAGAGTGTGGGGGGCCCAGGCGAGGGGGCGGCGGGGGTGGCAGAGTGTGGGGGGCCCAGGCGAGGGGGGGGCGGCGGGGGTGGCAGAGTGTGGGGGGCCCAGGCGAGGGGGGCGGCGGGGGTGGCAGAGTGTGGGGGGGCCCAGGCGAGGGGGGCGGCGGGGGTGGCAGAGTGTGGGGGGGCCCAGGCGAGGGGGGCGGCGGGGGTGGCCGAGTGTGGGGGGCCCAGGCGAGGGGGGCGGCGGGGGTGGCCGAGTGTGGGGGGCCCAGGCGAGGGGGGCGGCGGGGGGTGGCCGAGTGTGGGGGGCCCAGGCGAGGGGGGCGGCGGGGGTGGCCGAGTGTGGGGGGCCCAGGCGAGGGGGGCGGCGGGGGTGGCCGAGTGTGGGGGGCCCAGGCGAGGGGGGCGGCGGGGGGTGGCCGAGTGTGGGGGGCCCAGGCGAGGGGGGCGGCGGGGGTGGCCGAGTGTGGGGGGCCCAGGCGAGGGGGGGCGGCGGGGGTGGCCGAGTGTGGGGGGCCCAGGCGAGGGGGGCGGCGGGGGTGGCCGAGTGTGGGGGGCCGGCAGGCGAGGGGGCGGCGGGGGTGGCCGAGTGTGGGGGGCCCAGGCGAGGGGGGCGGCGGCGGGGTGGCCGAGTGTGGGGGGCCCAGGCGAGGGGGGCGGCGGGGGTGGCCGAGTGTGGGGGGCCCAGGCGAGGGGGGCGGCGGGGGGTGGCCGAGTGTGGGGGGCCCAGGCGAGGGGGGGCGGCGGGGGTGGCCGAGTGTGGGGGGCCCAGGCGAGGGGGGGCGGCGGGGGTGGCCGAGTGTGGGGGGCCCCAGGCGAGGGGGGCGGCGGGGGGTGGCCGAGTGTGGGGGGCCCAGGCGAGGGGGGCGGCGGGGGGTGGCCGAGTGTGGGGGGCCCAGGCGAGGGGGGCGGCGGGGGTGGCCGAGTGTGGGGGGCCCAGGCGAGGGGGGCGGCGGGGGTGGCCGAGTGTGGGGGGCCCAGGCGAGGGGGGCGGCGGGGGTGGCCGAGTGTGGGGGGCCCAGGCGAGGGGGGCGGCGGGGGTGGCCGAGTGTGGGGGGCCCAGGCGAGGGGGGCGGCGGGGGTGGCCGAGTGTGGGGGGCCCAGGCGAGGGGGGCGGCGGGGGTGGCCGAGTGTGGGGGGCCCAGGCGAGGGGGGCGGCGGGGCGTGGCCGAGTGTGGGGGGCCCAGGCGAGGGGGGCGGCGGGGGTGGCCGAGTGTGGGGGGCCCAGGCGAGGGGGGGCGGCGGGGGTGGCCGAGTGTGGGGGGCCAGGCGAGGGGGGGCGGCGGGGGTGGCCGAGTGTGGGGGGCCCAGGCGAGGGGGGCGGCGGGGGTGGCCGAGTGTGGGGGGCCCAGGCGAGGGGGGCGGCGGGGGTGGCCGAGTGTGGGGGGCCCAGGCGAGGGGGGCGGCGGGGGTGGCCGAGTGTGGGGGGCCCAGGCGAGGGGGGCGGCGGGGGTGGCCGAGTGTGGGGGGCCCAGGCGAGGGGGGGCGGGGCGCGGGGGTGGCCGAGTGTGGGGGGCCCAGGCGAGGGGGGCGGCGGGGGTGGCCGAGTGTGGGGGGGCCCAGGCGAGGGGGGGCGGCGGGGGTGGCCGAGTGTGGGGGGCCCAGGCGAGGGGGGGCGGCGGGGGTGGCCGAGTGTGGGGGGGCCCAGGCGAGGGGGGCGGCGGGGGTGGCCGAGTGTGGGGGGGCCCAGGCGAGGGGGGCGGCGGGGGTGGCCGAGTGTGGGGGGCCCAGGCGAGGGGGGGCGGCGGGGTGGCCGAGTGTGGGGGGCCCAGGCGAGGGGGGCGGCGGGGGTGGGCCGAGTGTGGGGGGGCCCAGGCGAGGGGGGCGGCGGGGGTGGCCGAGTGTGGGGGGGCCCAGGCGAGGGGGGCGGCGGGGGTGGCCGAGTGTGGGGGGCCCAGGGCGAGGGGGGGCGGGCGGGGGGTGGCCGAGTGTGGGGGGGCCCAGGCGGAGGGGGGGGGGGGGGGGGCGAGGGGGGGGGGGCGGCGGGGGGGGGGGGGGGGGGTGGGCCGAGGGGGTGGGGGGGCCAGGCGAGGGGGGGCGGCGGGGGGGGGGCGGTGGGGGGGGGGCCGGGGGGGGGGGGGGGGGCGGGGGGGGGGGCCGAGGGGGGGGGGGGGGGCCGGGGGGGGGGGGGCGGGAGGGGGGGGGGGGGGGGCGAGGGGGGGGGGGCGGGGGGGGGGGGCGGGCGGGGGGGTGGCCGAGGGTGGGGGGGGGCCAGGCGAGGGGGGCGGCGGGGGGGGGCCGAGGGGTGGGGGGGGCCTGGCGGGGGGGGGCGGCGGGGGGGCGGGTGGGGGGGGGCCGGCGGGGGGGGGGCCGAGGGGGGGGGGCCGGAGGGGGGGGGCGGCGGGGGGGCCGAGGGGGGGGGGGGCCCTGGCGTGGGGGGCGGCGGGGGGGTGGGGCCGAGGCGGGGGGGGGGGGGGGCTGGCGGGAGGGGGGGGGGGCGAGGGGGGGGGCGGGGCGGGGGGTGGCCGAGTGGGGGGGGGCCCAGGGCGAGGGGGGCGGGCGGGGGTGGCCGAGTGGGGGGGGGCCAGGGGGGCGGAGGGGGGGGCGGCGGGGGGGGGGCCGAGGTGGGGGGGGCCTGGCGAGGGGGGGCGGCGGGGGGGGCCGAGGGGTGGGGGGGGCCAGGCGAGGGGGGGCGGCGGGGGGGGGGCCGGAGTGTGGGGGGGGCCCAGGCGAGGGGGGGCGGCGGGGGGGCGGGGGGGGGTGGTGGGGGGGGGGCGGCGGGGGGGGGGCGGGGTGGGGGGGGGGGGGGGCGGCGGGGGGGGGGGGGGGGGTGGCCGAGGGTGGGGGGGGGGCCCTGGCGAGGGGGGGGCGCGGGGGGGGGGGGGGCCGAGTGGGGGGGGGGCCCAGGGCGAGGGGGGGGGGGGGGCGGGGGGGGGGGCGGAGGGGGGGGTGGGGGGGGCGGGGGGGGGCGAGGGGGTGGGGGGCTCGGGCGGGGGGGGCGGCGGGGGGTGGCCGGGGGGGGGGCCCGGCGGGGGGGCGGCGGGGGGGCCGGTGGGGGGGGCTGGGGGGGGGGGGGGGGGGGGCGAGTGTGGGGGGGCCCAGGCGAGGGGGGCGGCGGGGGGTGGCCGAGTGTGGGGGGGCCCAGGCGAGGGGGGGGCGGCGGGGGGTGGCCGAGTGTGGGGGGCCCAGGCGAGGGGGGGCGGCGGGGGGTGGGCCGAGTGTGGGGGGCCCAGGCGAGGGGGGGCGGCGGGGGGGTGGCCGAGTGTGGGGGGCCCAGGCGAGGGGGGCGGCGGGGGTGGCCGAGTGTGGGGGGCCCAGGGCGAGGGGGGGCGGCGGGGGTGGCCGAGTGTGGGGGGCCCAGGCGAGGGGGGGCGGCGGGGGTGGCCGAGTGTGGGGGGGCCCAGGCGAGGGGGGGCGGCGGGGGGTGGCCGAGTGTGGGGGGGCCCAGGCGAGGGGGGGCGGCGGGGGGTGGCCGAGTGTGGGGGGGCCCAGGCGGAGGGGGGCGGCGGGGGGTGGCCGAGTGTGGGGGGGCCCAGGCGAGGGGGGGCGGCGGGGGGTGGCCGAGTGTGGGGGGGGCCCAGGCGAGGGGGGCGGCGGGGGGGTGGCCGAGTGTGGGGGGGCCCAGGCGAGGGGGGGCGGCGGGGGGGTGGGGCCGGGAGGGGGTGTGGGGGGGCCCAGGCGAGGGGGGGCGGCGGGGGTGGCCGAGTGTGGGGGGCCCAGGGCGAGGGGGGGCGGCGGGGGTGGCCGGAGTGTGGGGGGGCCCAGGCGAGGGGGGGGCGGCGGGGGGGTGGCCGAGTGTGGGGGGGCCCAGGCGAGGGGGGCGGCGGGGGGTGGCCGAGTGTGGGGGCCCAGGCGAGGGGGGCGGCGGGGGTGGCCGAGTGTGGGGGGCCCAGGCGAGGGGGGCGGCGGGGGTGGCCGAGTGTGGGGGGGCCCAGGCGAGGGGGGGCGGCGGGGGTGGCCGAGTGTGGGGGGGCCCAGGGCGAGGGGGGCGGCGGGGGTGGCCGAGTGTGGGGGGGCCCAGGCGAGGGGGGGGCGGCGGGGGTGGCCGAGTGTGGGGGGGCCCAGGCGAGGGGGGGCGGCGGGGGGTGGCCGAGTGTGGGGGGCCCAGGCGAGGGGGGCGGCGGGGGTGGCCGAGTGTGGGGGGCCCAGGCGAGGGGGGCGGCGGGGGTGGGCCGAGTGTGGGGGGCCCAGGCGAGGGGGGCGGCGGGGGGGTGGCCGAGTGTGGGGGGGCCCAGGCGAGGGGGGCGGCGGGGGTGGCCGAGTGTGGGGGGCCCAGGCGAGGGGGGCGGCGGGGGGTGGCCGAGTGTGGGGGGCCCAGGCGAGGGGGGCGGCGGGGGTGGCCGAGTGTGGGGGGCCCAGGCGAGGGGGGGCGGCGGGGGTGGCCGAGAGTGTGGGGGGCCCAGGCGAGGGGGGGCGGCGGGGGGTGGCCGGAGTGTGGGGGGCCCAGGCGAGGGGGGGCGGCGGGGGGTGGCCGAGTGTGGGGGGCCCAGGCGAGGGGGGCGGCGGGGGTGGCCGAGTGTGGGGGGCCCCAGGCGAGGGGGGGCGGCGGGGGGTGGCCGAGTGTGGGGGGCCCAGGCGAGGGGGGGCGGCGGGGGTGGCCGAGTGTGGGGGGCCCAGGCGAGGGGGGGGCGGCGGGGGTGGCCGAGTGTGGGGGGCCCAGGCGAGGGGGGGCGGCGGGGGGTGCCGAGTGTGGGGGGGCCCAGGCGAGGGGGGCGGCGGGGGTGCCGAGTGTGGGGGGCCCAGGCGAGGGGGGCGGCGGGGCGGTGGCCGAGTGTGGGGGGGCCCAGGCGAGGGGGGCGGCGGGGGTGGCCGAGTGTGGGGGGCCCAGGCGGAGGGGGGCGGCGGGGGTGGCCGAGTGTGGGGGGCCCAGGCGAGGGGGGGCGGCGGGGGGTGGCCGAGTGTGGGGGGCCCAGGCGAGGGGGGCGGCGGGGGTGGCCGAGTGTGGGGGCCCCAGGCGGAGGGCGGGCGGCGGGGGGTGGCCGAGTGTGGGGGGCCCAGGCGAGGGGGGCGGCGGGGGTGGCCGAGTGTGGGGGGCCCAGGCGAGGGGGGGCGGCGGGGGTGGCCGAGTGTGTGGGGGGCCCAGGCGAGGGGGGCGGCGGGGGGTGGCCGAGTGTGGGGGGCCCAGGCGAGGGGGGGCGGCGGGGGTGGCGAGTGTGGGGGGCCCAGGCGAGGGGGGCGGCGGGCGGGTGGCCGAGTGTGGGGGGCCCAGGGCGAGGGGCGGCGGCG